>NW_024883154.1:0-132430 GCF_019059575.1 Amphibalanus amphitrite
CTACGGTAGCCGATAGCCATTACACGCAAGACGCGGGAGGACTCCGCGATAGGCGACATCCATTTATCAAGAGCACCCCTCGAGTAGATGGTGAGAGCGTGTTTGTGTTTGTGTTGGACTTAAAAGAACCGTTTCAGTTCCGAGGGTGCTTCAGCAAACGTCCATACAGCCCACGAGTCTGGTCACCCCTCCTTCCTGAGGCACATTTAATGGTGCTGATTAATGAAGCCATTGGGCATGAAGGTGCCGGGTGTTCACGGGCACCGCACACTGCTGCGTGCGGTGTGTGCGGTGCGTCCAGCAGGCGTGGGGGTAGGGGATGGGTAGGCGGCTCTGACGTCACGGCTGCGTGCGGTGGACGGTCTGCTGTGGCCAGTCCGACCGGCCACAGCGATCGCTGTGTGCGGTGACGGAAGGCTGACGTAGGGACGCAGTGGGCGGAGTTTCGAGGCTGTGTGCGGTCCGACCGCACACCGGGCCCGTGAACAGCCCTGGGTCAAATGTCTAGAGAGATTGTCATAAACAAGCATGGCAATGTGAGTTCACATAGGCTGAATAATAAGGTAAATGACCATAAAGACATGGCAATAAAATGACAGGCCTCTGGTAACCAGATTTTTTATGACCCTGACTGATCCTTTGACCAACAAGTAATAACAAAAAATAAATGCAAATGAATATTAATGCTTTTTGTTTCAAAATTATAAATTTCAGAATCAAAAACAAATCAAAAGATTCATGCCAATGAGTCAGCATTCCAAGCATCTCACAGCACAGCTCTGTAACAAACATCTCAATCTGCAAACAAGAGCTTATAGCTGAAACCCATAAGACCACCACTAATGCTAATTGCTACACATATATGATGACAATGCCAGTAATATCACATAATGTTTAAGAAAGAACTCTTAAATACAGAGAGGGCACAGCCAAGGCACCATGGGTAACACTTACCATGAGACCCAGAAGTTGCACATGACATGACAGCTGTGACCATGGTGCTACAAGATGGTGCAGCAGCAGCCCGATCCACCTTCATCTTCTAGGCTGTCGTTCATTTCCCGTACAATCTCAGTGAAAACTTGATTTACGTTGGTTTTACTTTTGGCACTCGTTTCAAGAAATGGACCACTCCACATCTGAGCAAGAGCCATTCCTTCTACCGTTGACACTTCACGTTGATGCTCTAGGTCAACCTTGTTGCCAACGAGCATGATAGGTACCCTGTCAGTTCCTTTCACCCTAGCAATCTGTTCCTTCATATTTTTAATGTCTTGAAAGGTTTGATGATTGGTAAGGCTGTAAACAACCAGGAAGCCCTGTCCATTCTTGATGTACAAATCACGCATGCTGGCAAACTGTTCGGTACCAGCAGTGTCCAAAATCTCGAGCACACATGGAGAACCATCCACCTCTATTTCTTTCCTGTAGAAATCTTCAATCGTCGGGTCATATTTTTCCATAAAGTGTCCGGTTACAAATTGGACGGTCAAAGCACTCTTGCCCACACCGCCAGAGCCCAAAACGACAACTTTTAATTCACGCATTTTCAAGCTTGATGGTCCTTCACAATGATACTAAAACAGTCTTAAAAATTTCTCTTAATCGACTGACACACTGGCGCAACGCCCACCTACACACCACTCAGAATTAGGGAGCGCGAAATCACACAACCGCACCACACCCCCTCCATCGCGGATGTGCAACAGGCGGTCAAGGACTCAGGTGATCTGAAACTCTTCGAAGTTGAACGATAACGTGACGTCATTAGTTCCGCAGCTCTGATTGGTTGTCGTTTCTGGCACCTGCAGAATAGTGATTGAAAATTTTTCAAAGAATGATAATATCCATGAGCTACATACTGCTTACTCTTTACTTTTGGCCAGTTCCTCTTCCTGAGTGTCACCTTTTGTTTCCTTTCAAATATCAAAAATATACATATACCAATTTCGTAAACTTCAATCTTTTTTCATGAGAACGGACTAGTGACGTAAGAAATATAACATGTCTAACACAAATGATGAGACAAAACAGGTGTGCAATAACGACGCATGCGGCAAAAATGACGCCGTCCGTTCAAGGCTATGAAATGGGTATGAAATCGCCAAGATTCTTACGGAAATGGCTACATTTTAGTCCAGGTGACAACTGACAAGGAGATAACTAGATAAAGTCCTGCAGTTTCTATTGAGCTGGTTCCGATTACTCAGGTTCCAGGATGATGTCAGCGACCGCAGATGCCCTGAACGCCCTCAGTGCGAGAGCTAGCGCAATGCCAATGCCAATGACACTAAGGACTAGATGGCGCTCGTGAATAGCAGAGGGCGCTAGAGTAGCATTAGAGATGGCGCTAGTGCAGCAGGGAGGGCGCTGGTGTAGCAGGGGAGAGCAAGATTAGAGGACTAATGTGGCTCTACCCAAGACCCTAAAGCTCTACCAACTTGGCTCTACCATAGAAATGGCTCTACAATGATTCCTCCCCCTGATGTGGCTATGATGGTGAGGGTGCCATTTAATTTGTAGACTAAGCGAGTATCCGGACTCCGATACATTGACAGACAGACAGACAAAAACTTTATTCCAGACCATATTGGTCCATAAAAAACCCTTCACATCATAAAAAACACACACACAAACACACATGCTAAAAAGACACACACTGCAGCCTAAACACAGGGGAGTTAGGACATACAGCTAGTGCTGGACGGAATCCTGTCGGCTGTCAGCTTCACACGGGATGGGACGCCACTCCTCATGAGCGGGATGCGACAGAGGAGGTATGTACCAACTTGTCAATTATCCGTGTGGAATAGTAAATGAATGAGTACCGATCAGGAGCCATGTAGGAGTCTCGACTGCAGGGGGGGGGGAGTCTCGACTGACAGCCCTTCCCCCGACTGGACCGATACAACTGCTTACTAACTATAAATGCAGTGCAGCTGCTTATCGCTCAACAGCCAGCTGTGGTACCTAATAGGATCGAGATCAGCAGAAACAGGGAAGGAACTGAATGTTCTTCAGAGTTCCTAACACATCGGAGTCCACTCAGCTTGTGAGGAATTGTATGTATGTATAAACCAACATTCCCTTGCAAAAGTTCACCCGACGTACGTACCTACTGATCTGAGATACACACTACATACTGTATAATCGTCATATTATGCCGTGCCGCGACCCATGAGGACAACGCTGAGAAAAACCGAGGACGTGAGGACAGCTCAGCCCATCCGCCGTCCGGTGGCGCTGGTGTCGGTCGACAGTGCCGTCCAAAATCACTCATTAGCTGCACTCGGATCGGGCGGACAGACGCAGACCAGAGCGCCCGCTGGACAGGCTCCCCGGGTCGACTCGCTAGCGACAGACGACCGGGTACAGCGAGCGACTCTGGCTCTCGCCGACTGACGACTCTGACTCGCCGACTCGACTCCGCTGGTATGGAGGTGCGCTGGGCGCGACTGGTCGTGGCTGCGGCGGTGGCAGCGGTGGCCCGGCCCTCTCCGGCTCCGCTGGGTACCGGGGTTGACTGCGAGCTACCTGCCAGAGTCCGAGACAACATCCTCCGGTACCGGCCGCAGGTGGACCGCATCATTGAGGTGAGCGGATCGTGTGAACCAGTCAGCAGCCAACTCGATAATTCTGCCTCACGGGCCAGAATGGAAGCATTGCGCGAGAATATCGACTTATTGGGCTTACACACTGTGCAATCCTGTTTCAGCCCATGAGCGATTTCGCATCACCCAACAATCTTCAGTCTCATACGCTTCAGATTTATAATGGAGTAGCCTCGTTCATAAATTACGAAAAGTTAATTACTGCACAAAGCAGATAACTAGCGCTGGCCTCCTCAGCCCTTTGAAAGTAATCGACGCATGTTTACGTTATAGTGCGGCCTTCAACGTCTAAGCAGTCCAAGCGGCTGCCGGCTGTCCTCAGCGCAACGGTGCGGCAGGCATTCCACAAAGCACACATGCTAGACCGAACAGAAGTCAGCCCTGGAGGCCGTGCACTTAACACATGACACAAACATGGCCAAGGCCACATGACAAGTAGGTAGGTATTACATACCCGGAAGGATTTTTTAACAATTAGCCCTCGCCGAGCTTTTGAGGTCTTATGTTAACCAATGACAATTAAGATCGTTAAATGGAACAAGGTAGAGTGAAGACCCAAATTGAATGAGAAGCTAGGTAGGTATCCGAGCGTCTGTTTCTTTCTTTGCGTCCCGGGCAATCGTCAGAAAACCGTCAAGAGGCTCATCGGGGGTAGGGGAGAGTGGGGTAATTTGGCCGGTGGTGTAAATTGGCCGCCCCCACCTGTACCATGTCTAATAAAGTGAGTGAAATAACTCTAGTCTCTATTCATTTGTCATGGGTAGAAATAACTGGAGGACAAATGTCTAAACTTTGGCCCTCGTAGTTTTATTCAAAATTAATACAACGTTAATTTCATTAGGAAGTGGTAACTTTTGCTTCTGTTTACAAAATTGTATAACATGTAGTATTTGGGCTAAAAACGAATTCAGACATTATAGCGCCATTCTTGGGGGTGTTCAGCGGTTCCAAGAGCAATTTCATCTAATTCCGTATAGCCGTGATGACTTTATAGACAAAAATTTTCAGAATGGCAATATGGGGTAATTTGACCGGGACTAGCGAGGCAACTTGGCCGGTGCGCTGATGGTCACTATGCTAGGACGGCCGAGTTTTCATTGTCAATTGTACCATAAATGACATGATTCATGACCAACTTTGACTACTTTGATGCCTTACTTCCGATTGGTCAACTGTAAGAGCATGTGACGTCATCAAAGGTTACCAACGTTTTTTGCTAATAAATCCTTACATAAAAATGGTACAGCCACACAAATGGTCTCATTCTGTTCAGTTCGCCAAGGCGCATCGAATGATATGCATGATGACCTTGAAATCACGTGACCTTGAGGTCTAGCGACGTGAGGTAACGTGACCTGAGGTAAACCTTTGACCTTGACTTCTCGAGGTCAACACATATATGTTTCGATGCGGACTGACGAGAGAATTACGATGGTACTCGAAGCTTTGGCCTAGCTTGATTACTTCAAAAGTTATTCGTAAAAAACTGTCTTCGCATCTAGAGCCGCTAATTTGGCTATTTTGACCCCTGTGACCCCTGAGTTAACCTCCAAAATGCGGCAAATGCGTCATAGGACACACGTCATTGCTGAATCTGAAGCTGACTCGCAATATAACAGAAAATCCCGGCCGCAAACTTAAACCGGCCAAATTGCCCCACACCCCCGGCCAAATAACCCTGCTAGTGGGGCAATTTGGCCGCCTTGCAGACCTTTGTAATACGTCACAATTTCAATATAAGTAATTACTCTATCATTTCAAGTTCACTGTCCAGTAAAGTAAAATGAATGCGACACCTGCCAGCGTTGAGAAAATGCAGAAATGTGTCGTCAATTTTAACCCGCGCGGGGCTGGGGTCTCCAGCCGAACGCGCGGGGCTGGGGGGGGGGTAAATTTTACCCCCCCCCCCTGTTATCTCCCGAACTAATGGTCCGATTTGGAAAATTCAAACGCCAATCGAAAGCTCTCATCACGAACTACTAAAAACATGTACTTAATTTAAAGTTTGAGGTCAAGGTCAAGGTCAGGTCAAGGGTACAAATTGCAAGTTTCTACAGTATCGGCCTTGCACCGTAGTTGCCGAAGAATAGAGTCATGGACTGAGACTGATCGCCCAAAACGTGTTCTTAGGCTACCAAGACAATATTCGTTGCATACAATATCATTCAGAGGTCAAGGTCAAGGTCAGGTCAGGTCAGGTCAGGTCACCAAAAAACAAAATATAGAAACCCAGCCGGCAATTCGCTTGGGCTAAACTATGGCAAACGTCGGGCAGCTTGGGCTTAGCCTGGGTTTGCCCACTTCGATCAAAACCAATGCATTTTTTACTTGGGCTGAGCTTGGGCATGCCGCAGCTATGCCCGAGTGTTACCAGCTGCAGCTCAGCCCGACATCCGCCCGCGCAATCAAAGCAGGCTCAACTTGGGCGGAGCGCGGGCTGATCAAGCTGGTTGTCTCCTTTGGCTAACTGGAGTAAAGCCGAAGTTGAGCCATACTTGATCGGCTGTTCACGCATGCGCATTTCTGCGCCAGTCACGTTTTGCTCGGGCTTACATCGGGCTACCGCCAATCGTCGCACAACTAGGGCTAAGCTACGGCTGTCCGGAGCTCGCAGAGCGGGCATACCTCCGGCGGAGCATGGGCTTTAGTCGGCGTTTTTGTGTCATACGCCGACTTTAGCCCAAGCCCTAGCCGACTTTAGCCCGACTAAAATCTCGGGCAAGCCGCACTTTAGCCTGCTTGGGCCCGGAGTAAAATTGCTGGCTGGGAAAGGGCATGTGCGACACATGTTTTATGGGTCATTTTACTCATAGAATTCAATAGACACACTCAATAAGTGATATGGACCACCTCTGGATGAATTTCAGGTCGAGGTCAGGTCAAGGTCAGGTCAAGTGAGGTCAAATTTTGAAGTTGCTTGTTAAGGCCTAAAAAGGTGTCTATCTGATGCAGTTTTTCACGGCGAATCGAATGTTGCTATTTTTGTTTCCGTACGAGGTCTAGAACTTCCAAAAAAGTCATTTTTCAAAAATTTGTGTGTCGTGACGTCATAACATTTTGAATAACTCCCACATTTTTGAACCGATTCTTCTAAAATTTGGTATGTAGGTGCACATAGACCACTTCTCTGACATATATTCCGGTTTTTTTGCTAGACTCAAAATTTTGGATTTTATAATGATTTTCCCAAAAAAGTCAGTTTTTTGAAAAAAATTAGGCCAAAATCCAAAAGTTTCAAAAATCCGAGATAGCCATTTGATAGACAAAGTAAAATTACGTATAACCTTTTTTTTTTGTTACGTCTTGATTCCTTTAAAAATGAAGATGTTAGCGGCGTTTGAACTTTTGCCGTTTTTGAGGCGAAAATGGCGAACATGACGTCACGAAAACGTCAATTTCTCAAAAATTTCCGACGGATTTCACTCAAATTTTCAGGGGACGTGTCAAATTGATGTAAGAAAAGGTACTGAAAGTTTGGCGGCGCTGCGCGCCGCCGTTTTTGAGATATCGCAAAAATTCGCGAGGGGGGGTAAAATTTACCCCCCCAGCCCCGCGCGGGTTAAGCTACATCGTTTTCTAAAAAAAGCGGCCAAATTACCCCACTCTCCCCTACTCCTTTTTCGGCCGGGGAAGGATCATTATTTTTTACACAAAATGTCATTTTAATTTTGTCCTTGTCCTTAAATTTAAAAACGTTTTAAACGTCTGTCTGTAGCATGGAGACGTTTAAAATGTTCAATTTTGAAGAGACCTGTCCCGAACGTTCTGCTGATCGTGTTGCCCCAGTAGGTACACACCTAGGCATTATAAGAGGCCGATTTATTCGTGTATTTTTTTTTGGCGATTCCCAACCACAGTCATACAACTTTTACCGAATACCTAGAACAGGACTTCACTGAAACGCGTACAGCACTTAGTTCGGCGTGCGTAGCTTTGCAGATGTCCCGCGCGTTCCGAGTAGGAATGGGCATATGCACCACTTAACCATCGCGGAAATCCTTGAATAGGTATGCCAAACATATCGTCACATCGGGAAGCGTGTCTCAGTCTGTCGCGCCTGCGGATCGTCAGTACCGGATGACAGCGTAAACACGGCAGAACTGACGCCCCGCCCCCGCCTCGTGACCTTGACATACCCCAGGGAGCCCGGGCGACTGAGCTCCGCCTCGTGCCCTGCCGTGCCCCGGGCGCGTATTCGCCAATTGTATTACACGAATCGGCCCATCAACTAGCGACATCTCTAGTGCGACGTCATAGCCATGCGCCGCGACAATGCATGCATTGAGGCTAGATTTGAGTTGAGACTTTTTTGAAATTGTATATGGCTATCAACGATGTATGTGTCGCAGTAGCCGAGTGGTTAGAGTCTCGGTGTGGTGGACGAAAGGTCAGTGGATCGATTCTTGCTTTAGCGGTTCTTTTCTCTTAAAGGAAGACTGCCACCTTCAAAAAGTTTTCTTAGATCGGCCTATGATTTATTCCCTGGACAAAACAAAATTTTAGAATTCACCTGACAAAGTATCATCACGTGAATCGCGAAAAAAAATGTCGATTATCATACAATTATCAATCGGTTAATGTCTAGCGACAATGTTTACACATCACTAGACTTCAAGGTCATAAGATTATTACATTTTATTTGAAAAAGTAAGGTATTTTATGATTTACTAATATATGATTTCATAAGAAATTGGCCATGTTTAATTCATTTTGCATTTAAGTTCTTAAAACATTTAAAAATCATGGCTCATTTGGAATGGGTCTGGCCCATGTTAAACACCATTTCCCACGCTTTTTTTTGGAAAAAATGAACTACTGAATATATGTTTAACTTTTATTTTGACACTCCAAAATTCTTCTCTGATCTCGAAACAATCAAAGTTTTGACATATATTTACCAAAAGATAAGAAAATTAATGTTTCAAAGTTATCGATAAACAGTAGAGATGTCGGTTTTCTTGGACTAAAAAAATGGCATCAAACTGAACTTTGGTCTCCGATTTCTCGCAAACGGGTTCGAATTTCGGAAAACCGTCTTCAGTCTGGGACATAGGTGGCTCAGCTCTAGTGAAAACCGTTTTGTGGAAAAAAGGTGGCAGTCTACCTTTAAAAAGAAGTCGGTCGTAGACGCGCATTTTTGGCCCCTACGTTCGCACGCCAATATCGTACGCCCAATAAATCTCTGACAAGTATTCATCTGATTAAGGAGTAAGTTGCAAAAGAACTGCAGTTGCAGTCTATACCTGAACTACCAATTTTGTTACGGCACTGTCGATATTCGTCAAAGTCGGAAGAGCTTTTATGAAACACACTCGAATGACAACGGATTCCTGTATTATTTCATCGATCAGATAAGACATGTATAGAGATAAATTGATAACAGCCCGCCGTGAGCATGCAACTTAACAACCAGTCCCAAGTTATCTTCATAAAGGTCTAATATAAATCTTTTGACTTTAACTATGTAGATTCCAAGGGGACTTAGGTATCCCCCTGGCGGCTGAAATGTAAGAGCTATAGTTAGGGCATAGCTCCTATAGATGACGCTCTGACGGCTGGAAACTGATAATCTCGTCCCGTGATTGTATCCCCCTGGCGGCTGAAATGTAAGAGCTATAGTTAGGGCATAGCTCCTATAGATGACGCTCTGACGGCTGGAAACTGATAATCTCGTCCCGTGATTACGCTAACAGCTATGCCGAACTTTTTTGTGCATGGTGATTCTTACACGAAAAGCTATGCTTACTAGCGTGCGATTTTTACTTTTCATCTTAGTTTTCGCTACTTTTTGGTAGGGGAGAGTGGGGCAAAGCGGCCACCCGGGGCAAAGCGGCCATCCATCGTTTTAGCCCTTCACAGCTGGCGTCAGTTCCAATTTATGATTTCCAATTATACTTCTCTTTGCGGTCGTTCGAATGAGCCAGACCGGGGTTTCAGGCCCATCGCCATTGTTCTGTGAAACACGGAAAAGCATTTCTTGCCAGGTTACCAATTATGTTTACAATTTTTAAATTTTATTTCATTCCATAACCGTTTGGAATTTTTATAAGCGTTCTTATCCATGCATTGCGTGGTTATCGTACATGCCTTCTACCAATTTTAATGCTTTTTACCCCACTAATAGCTGAGCTGGAATATTTTTGTCTCGGACGGTAGCGCGGGGCAAAGCGGCCGGGGCAAAGTGGCCAGCCCCCAATTGGCCATAAGTTGTTTCCATCTGGATAAAAACATTATTTATATTCAAATGTGTCGTCATGCATTCATCTTGGCCACTTTTCGGTTACATGAGTTACCAAATTATGCAATTAAATGTTTTTCCAAGAAAATTGTTTCTTTGTTTAGCAATAGGTGGGAAGATAACAAAGTAAACATCCATCTTCCCTTAAACCTTGTCACCATCAAATACCCTAGTCGTGCATGAGGCAACTATTCTGTTTCTCATATCGGGACTTGAGAAGTCGCCAGTGGCCGCTTTGCCTCAGGGATGGGGCAAAGTGGCCAATATGCTATAGGTTTAAAGTTTTGTCAATATCTCCCATATGTGAACGCCTTTGGAAATGAAACGCAGTTGGAATAAAAGACGATTTAATAGGGATCACATTGGTATAGAAAGAATCTTTCCAAGTTTAAAAATCAAGCGTCGGCATCGTTAGAAACGTTAGGGTGGCCGCTTTGCCCCACTCTCCCCTACTTTACCTTGCCAAGTGCCCACCTACTTTCAAAAGGTCAGCGCCGCCGCTGTCAACGCTGCGTGCTATCACCCATTAGTAGCGAGAAATATTGATCAATGAATGGCCATCGCCCAGCACCATTTGTCTTTCCATTGGCTACGTTCGCATAGTATGCAGTATGCACTATGCATTAGTGATGTCAATCACAGAAAATCAGAACACCGCTACCAAACCAAATACAAACAAAGACCATTGGAAAATACCGAAACCGAACCAATCGGTTGGACTGCAAATATCTATCTTATGCAACATATTCATTAGAAGAATGCCTACGTCTGATTTCTTAGGTGCACGCCGTTGCAAATGTATAAAAAACGCACAATGACACGAAAATCGCAGTCGCCGAGTGGATTCGAACCACCTACCTCTGAATCATCAGTCCGATACTCTAACCACTTCGCCACGGCTTCAACATGTTCCCAAGAGCTTAAATGTCATTAAGTTAAAACCTAGCTTCAATAGACGCCACCAAGGGCGAGGACCGAAAGTATGACGCCACGCTGACGTCACTCAGGAGGCACGCTATTGGTCGGCCGATTCGTGTAATACAATTCGCGAATACGCGCCCCGGGCGGCAGACATGGCGCCTGAGGGCCTGCTGTGACCCGCGACCCGTGCCCCGGGGCGGTAGGACTGACACCCCGCCTGTGCCCGAAGGCGGCGCTCGGCGACCGGCACCGTCACGCCGCCTACAATGGCCTGGAGGACTTTGTGGAGCGGTTCGGAGCCAGGCCGTCCGGCTCTGACGAACTGGAGGCCGCCATCGACTTCATGAAGAAAAAGGCCGAGGGCGATGGATTCAAGGTAGGTAAAGGCCGCCCCACACTGGACCTCGCATGCGGGTTGCGAGTTTTCGGTTTTTCAGGTTTTTTTTCCAAATTAAAGAATTCACTCTATGTTGAGTAGCACATACCACCATGCAACAAGCGAGTCTGCATGTTTTTAGCATGCAAGCTAACTTACATCGCATTCCAAAAGTTGATTTTGAGTCAACTGTCGATTTTCCTCGCTGCGAGGTCTGCGAGTTCTGCGAGGTTTGCGGGTTTTTCGTTGAAGTCGAATTTTGGTTCGTTACGCTGGTATTGCGACTATATGTAAGTTTCTGAAGGTGAACCGGCTTCACTGCATTCATGAAGTTACCCTAAGGGAACGGTCTAATCACTCTATGAATAAGTATTATGCTCGCAAAATCAAAACCCGCAAACCCGCAACCCGCATGCGAGTTCCAGTGTGGGGCGGCCTTAAGAGCTAACCAGCTCGCAAGGCATATCGGAGGGTCGCTGACTCATCAAGTTTATGGGTTAATAACTTACTTGATAACTCAAATGTAAAGTACGATTTAACAAGTAAAACGAAGATTCAGATCATCGACCTACCATAGCATCGAACGAGAGCATAAGTTGACTGTTGGTGGAAAGATAGGTAAGTACCACCAATGGCGAATCAAATTAGTCACAGAGTGGTAACAATCAGCATTATACCTTAAAACGTGCATCAAGCCTGTAATTAAACGATACAAAGAAATATCTTCAGATGCTTATCATAATTATATTACCATAGTATGGTAACACCAGTACCACCGTTCACCACCAACCGTGATGGAACAGCTAAGTCAGGGAAAGGCACTGTTGGCAGCTACGCCTTCAGTGATAAAGCAGATTATCAATTATTTTGCTCTTCGCTTCTCTACATATTTGATTTCTGCGGATCGTTGCCATCAAATAATAAATATGCAGTGCCATCTATAAGTAAAGTAATCTTGGTGCCATCAACGTCTCGTGATTTCTGGTCAGTCTCCGGTCATTCGCACTTGGCTCGTAGTTTTGCTAGCACAGCTACAGTAGCCGTCGCTACAAATCGGCATATCCTGTCTTCACTACACTCGCAACCGGGCCATTATTCACACACAGTAATTTTCAATTCGTTACTCCATTACGGCAGTGGACATGGCCCGGTTTTGGGTTTGTCGCGATCCTACCTCTCTTCATTCTCAAGCACCATGGGATCTTCCCTCTCTTCATTCTCAAGCACCATGGGATCCTCCCTCTCTTCATTCTCAAGCACCGTGGGATGCTCCCTCTCTTCATTCTCAAGCACCACGGCTACATCGCTTCGATCGCTGGTCTTCACAGCTGGCTGGTCAGAGCTGTCAGCGCGCGTAGAATCACTGACAAAATCAGGAATCACATTTTCATGGTCACTCGTAACGGCACGAGATTCATTGTTACTCCTGCCTTTGCTGCTCCTCGACTTGGGTGGGTGTTTTGCACATGGTCTTTTGAATCCACTCCCTGATATCCGATGTACCAAACTTTGTGGCACAACATACTGCATGTCTTGTGCATGCAGTAAGCAGCTTGGGCTTGCACTTGAATAAGCGGGGAATGTGCTCATGTTGTCGCCATCCTCAAAGTCTTGCTGCACTTCACGTCCACCTTGTTTCTTGTCCGACATTCTAATAATTACAGAACTAGAAAATGTATATCAAATTGTTCCTAAGTTTCTTGTCTATTTATCCCGTCACAATCTATAGTCTCGAAACACCAGGGAGTACCAACAGCCGCAAGAAGTGCGCCGCAGTCAGCTCGTGCGACGTGCGTTTTCTTACTGGCGTGTCCACGAACCGTTTATACACAGAGCCTACCCCGACGGGCAGGCTGATGCAGTTCAAATGGAAGTTATCTTTAGTGCTGATAAGAAAGTTAAACGAGTTAGGTACACATGAGCTTGTCAACCATGTTGCGATGGCCGATGCTGATAAAGGTAGGCGACAGGCGTGCATGGTGTTCGCTAATAAAGGGGTGGCGGGGAGCACGAAAAATCTATGGGTGACTGTCGTCTGTCACTATTCACCGGCTCATCTTCCCTCGCCCAGAGCGAGGCACCGCCGCTACCGGGGAACCACACATCATCATATGTACACCACACTCGTCCGTTTACCACGCTCGAAACCGAGACCACGCTTCACACACGGGTTATCCAAATCGCCACTCGCATTACGTTGGGCCATGAACCTCAAGGCAAAAAGAAGCTAAACGCCAGACGGGAGCATGGTGTCGACTTGTCGAGGACATTGCTATTCAAGACGAGTGGGTACGCACCATAAATGCAAATGCCTAATGATCCCGTAGAACTCGCAGCACGGTCATATTCAACATTGGCATCTTTACGATATACCAGCGTTCACTACTTTTTCACTTCTTTTCACTACTTCACTAATTCACTACTTTTCCGAGATTCTGTTATCAGTGGTGGCCCCAACCGGCGTCGAGAGGCGGTCAAACGTCAAAGAAAATAGTTTGGAGATCGTCTCTGCAGGTGCAATGCCATAGGCAGAATGCTAAAATGCTCGTCTATCTCCTCTTGTACAGGCTGTACATAGTCGTGCTAAGGGACGTGCTCCTCCACGAACCTCGGCAGGTACAGCGCGGACGACTGTGACAGGGTTTGTTTTGTCCCAGTCACATATCGTTCCCGTTTTTCCACGAACTGTACCCGCTCACCTCAAACAGCGGTTCGATAAGATATTGCGCAGTGTGTGCAGTTTGACAGCATTGTTTACACTGAGCACACCACAGCATTAATCAATGTAGCGAGCGACTGAGAGCAGGCCGAGACGGCAGTGAATGCAACGTCACTCGCCATTATGTGATGTCTGCTGCAACAAACGTTACGGTACCTACCAGAATGATCTGGCCCAGTCGGACGATCAAGGTCTATCGGTAGACGGCAAACAATATTGTCCGACCAGGGAACATAAGACCTAGCGTCTAGCGAGCTCTACATACGAACTCATTACTCGTACTATTCAACATTCATCAAATCACAGAGGGCAGTACACGTTTCATACCCATTTGTTTCAGCTGAAGCACAGATGTATGTATTCCATATATTTCAGGTCACCCTATATTTCAGCTCTAGCACAGATGTACTACTGTTATCTGTGGCTGAAGGTATTACGAGGAAAACAATTTTGTCGACAGGTGCACACGGAGGAAGTGATGGTGCCACGCTGGGTCCGCGGGGAGGAGACGCTCATGATGCTCAGTCCCCGGCAGAAGAGCATGTCGATCCTGGGTCTGGGCACCACCATCGGCACCCAGCAGTACCCGGGCGGCGTGCTCAGAGCCGAGGCCGTCGTCTGTGACAGCTTTGAGGAGATGGAGAAACTCGGCGAGGCGAAGGTGAGAAATACCTACTAATTACAGCAGCTGCTAGCGGTGAGTTTCAGAAGTGAGGGACGACGGATGTAAATTAATGCACATTGGGGCCATGGATTGACGATTGTAGGATCCAGAGACATACTGATTCCAAACCAACGTCCATGCCTTTCATTTCAGATTGCCGGCAAGATCGTCGTGTTCAACGACGACTTCGGGGACGCGTCTGACGCGCCGCTGACGCGGTACCGGTCCTCCAACGCGTACCGGACGCGGAGCGCGGCACGCGCGGCCTGCTTGGGCGCCGTGGCCGTACTGGTCCGCTCCCGCACAGACTACAGCCTGTACACGCCGCACGCCGGGATCCAGTACTACGGCAACAGCACGCAGATCCCCGCGGCGGCTATCACCGTTGAGGACGCGCACAGCATCGCCAGACACTATGCCAGAGGTACGTCTCATTCATTTGAGAGCCAGAAAGAACACAGGAGAGGGCGAAGGCGGAGGATGCTTAGGTTTCCAAATAGTGGCATGGTAGGGTAGAGATATACTAAGGCTTTGCTACCGGGTATTGACACTCAGTATAGTGTTGCGCTGAAAATTAGATAAACCAATGTCACATCAGCCGTTGTTTGCTACTGCCGCGCGAGTTCAACGATCCTCACGGCGCATCGTTTGCCATCGATGTTTCAGGAAGGACCGTGGAACTGCTTCTGAAGATGTCTGCAACCACCCTGCCGATGCGCAAATCTCGCAACCTCATCATCGACTACGGTCGTCCAGAGTCAACCGAGCTGGTCATCCTGAGCGCGCACATCGACAGCTGGGACGTCGGCGAGGGTGCCCTGGACAACGGTGACGGCGTCTTCATCAACTACCAGGCCGTGAAATTGCTGAAGGAGCTCGGTCTGATGCCTCACCGCACGATCCGGTTGGCCTACTGGACTGGCGAGGAGCACGGCCACATCGGCGGCAAGCAGTACGTCCGACAGCATGAGGGCGACATGGACCGGCTGCAGATGGTGATCGAGAACGACTTCGGTCCGTTCCGGCCGATGGGCCTGCGGGTGAACGGCTCAGAGGGCGCCGCCTGCTTCGTCCGCCACCTGACGTCCATGCTGGGGGCGGCCAACGCCACCAGCACCGGAGGCAGCCCTGCACTTTCGGAGGCTCGGCACTTCAGTCAGCGCGGTGTGCCGGCCGCTGCGCTGGACGTGGACCAGAGCCGCTACTACTGGTACCACCACACCGAGGCCGACACCATGGACGCGCTCGACCCGCACGAGCTGGACCTCTGCGTGGCCACCATGGCCGCATCGGTGTATGTTGTTGCTGATGTGGCAGACCGTGTGCCCAGATAGGTGGGGGTGGAAAAGACTACCAAGATGAGGAATAGTGAGTGATGCGGGGATGTGTTCACTTATCGGCTGTGGGACGTGCGGGCTGGTACCTTGCAGCATGAACAATAGATGCAATGACAAATATGAACCATTTCGTATCTTCATTCGTAGCGGTATAGCCCACGGTCATGAGTCCAATAGCATTCAATTTCTGTGTAGCATGATCAAGACAGGCGGATTACAAACTTTCCAATGTTTCATCTTCAATTCCTCATCGTTGGCTGAAGCTAATCGTTACAGGCGATTTACAGACACGCGAAACGTGTCTATTTGCCCAATCGATCGGTAAAGTTTGCATGCAGTGATCGTCCTAGATGTGACGGAAAGTCGTGAAAATACATAACTGAATAACGAAGGGTCGTATTTGCTTGGCCAGCAACGAACTGGCCGAGTGGTCCATCAATACACGAACGTTTCGCAACTTTTTGTTGATTTCCGCGAAAAAGGAGCATCCAAATCCAAACTTTCCAACGCCTCCCAGCTAACTGTTCCTTTCTTTTACCGGCTACCGCCATCCTACCGTCACGCTAGGATATCACGCAAGGAAAACTTCGTCCCGGCCGGGCCAGAGCAGACCAAGCCGGCGGCCATTCATCCACTGACCTCTGTCGACCGCGGTCCTCGACACTCGCAGTTCAGATGCCTTGGCTACCCGCAGTGCGAAACAAAGCGTCTCAAGACAAAGCGGCGCCCGCTAGTCACCAGTTCGGGGCGACTCCCGCGCCTCCGCGCGACGCCGAGCAGGACACATCCGGCAGTAGTGAGGATGATGACGAGGAGAGCAGCAGTCCCCCTCGGGTGGTCGCCTGGGCCCGGCCGGCGCGTCTCCTGCGGCCTGTGCGACGTCTGATGGAGATTCGTCAACTCTGCCCCCACATGCAGCTGATGCAGAGCTTTGTCGGAGGCAACGTCGACGACGACAGCGACGAGGAGCATCTGGAGCGGGCGAAGCAGCTTCCGGCAGCGGCGGCAGGTCGGCAGGGCGGCGAAGCAGCTGCCGCGGCCACACCGTACTGGCCGCCAGCGTCCTGGGCTGCGCTCGAACGGCAGTCGCCGGCACCGCCGCCCCCAGCCCGAAGAGGCCGCAGCATCGGCAGTGAGAGCGGCGGTCCCAGGCGGTTGGGCGTGCGGCGGCGCGGGGGCCAAGCGCACTTCGTGGACCAGAGCCGGGCTGCAGCGTTCTCGACCGTGCGAGACATCAAGATCACCCTGCAGCGGCGCACCTTGGCCGGCGAGTGGCCAGTCACAGAGGGTGCAGACTGGCGCACGCTAGCTTCCGAGGCGGAGACGGCGTACAGAAGACAACGCTTCCGCTATGCTGCCAGTCTGTTCTCCAAGGTAAGCGAAAATTTATCATGGGGGGGGGGTAGACATGTAATAATTTTAGTCCTTTGTGCTTCAAGTGCTTGGGACTTTTAAGGACCGTTGCCCTACGACTTTTCAGAAGTTCTCCTGCATTTAAATACTAAGTGCCAAAGGTTTTTCACTTTCAGGCCTTGCTGAAGATGCCCCCACAGCAAGGCGAAATTCGCCTACGATTGGGTCGGGCCGAGAGCCTCGCACGGCTGAGGAGGTTCAGCAAGGCTGGAGAGGACGCCCGGTGGGTGCGCCAAAAGGAGCCCGACAATGCCACAGGTGAGATGTTAGTAGCAGCACACGGACAAATTCAGATGAAGTCTGAAGATCAACATCACGTCACAACCAGATCGCGGCTCAAAATAGAACTGGTTCCAATTATCAGTCAGCAAGAAAAGCCGTATCAGCGCTTAGTCTTGCACAGTAAAACTTCTTTTATATGTGCCAAGATGATGTCTGAATGATTCTGTCCTCGACTGATTTCAGCGCAGCTTCTCGAGGCCGATGCTTTGCTGGAGTCGGGGGAGCCCGAGCTGGCCTTGGTGCGGTACCACTGCGGCAGCCGCAGTGCGCCCGGACACCCGCGCTTTGCCGCCGGTGTCAGACGCTGCGAGGGCATCATCAAACGACTCATGTCCAAGGTCGTGCTACGGAAGATGCAGGCACACGCCAAGTGTCCCGAGATGTGCTGGAAGACGTAGAGCGAACAGCTGACAAGGCATCGCCGATATAACTAGACGCATAATACATATAGCCTTAGGCGCACCTGACGGGGTTACGGGCTTGGTTCATAGTATAAGTGTAATAGAGGTAAGCGCATGCCCCGTAGCGGAATTGTACACGAAGACAGCCTTTAAAACGGCAGCATTACAAGCTTGGACTGCGCACTTCTGGTGTGAAACGATGGTGCCAATTGAAACTATCCCATTTTATAGCTCGTTGCGTTCCTTGCTGATTTTCACGACTCCTATGAGTCACTTTGTGTAGCTTTGTAGACTTACTGCAAGCTACTAAGGTAGAGATGCAAGGTACACCTGCGGGGCACCGGAGTTGCGCTTGAAGACTAGCAACTTCAGTCATAGCATAGTACAGCTTCTCTGATATCAATAAATGTATGTATTTAAGGCAAATACGTGGATATGATATAAGGCCCTCATACAAAACACCAACTATCAAGCACAATGACGATGCATCATCAAAAATACATTGATTAGTAAGCGTAGTGCAAAACCGACGATTGCATAACAAAAACGACTAGCACGACTTTGAGTGAGCTTCACCAGAGGTCACCTACACAGAAGCCGAAGATCACAGTGCGGCGGCGTGGCTCCTGATGCTGCTCCTCCGCCACGGAGGGATCGAGCACCCACCCACCAGTTCCACCTCGATGCCGGCCTGTCGCCAGTCGCGGAACCAGCGCGTCCACAGGTCCGATCGGATCATCAGCTCGACCAGCTGAAGGCACTTCAGGCCCGGCAACGCGGCCAGCAGCCAGTGGACGACGCGCGGCCAGCACGTGCCGCCGCGCAGCCGCAGCAGGCGCACCGACGGCAGCTGCAGCCCCGACGGCACAGACACGTCGCTGAAGCCCTCCAGCTCGAGCTCCGACAGCCGCGAGCACCGCGACAGTGTGCCCAGCGTCAGCGGCGCGCCGTCGTCGAACTGGTACTTGAGCGAGAGCTTTTCAAGCTGGGAGAGCGGTGCTGACGCCAGCACTTTCTCGGCGAGCACAGAGCTGGTGTAACAGTAGTGAAACTCGCGTAGTGCCAAAAAGTCGGCACCCGGAGACTGAGTGCGCACATCTCCAGCCAGAGCAATGCGGCGCAAACGCGGAAACATTCTCCCGCTTAAGGGAAGATTCGCTTCGAGACGCTCGCTTATGGTAGTCACATGAAGCGTCTCTATGTTTACGACTGACTGAGAGCCTAGTCTAGATCCCCGAAAATACACAGCACACTGCACACTTCTCAAAAAGTTAAGATGTGACTGGTTGGCGACATCTTCAAGATAGTACTTACAGCTCTCCATTGAAAGCTTCGTTAGTGCCTTCAGAGGCCTCTGTAACATTGTACAGTTTTCGCAAGCTCTCAGCGACAATTCTTTCAGTTCACTGAACCAAGAATCTGCCTCCAAGAGTTCGGACTCTGCTTCCCTCACACGCCAGCCGGACCTTGGTTTGTCAGGGTGCACAGACAACTTTTCTAGCGCCGGAAACACCCTGCACAGAGCTGCCAGGTCCAAACACGCATCGTGACCCATCAACAAAGCGAGGTCGACCATCCGACGACTGGTCACGCCCTGTTCAGCCAGCGCCGCCACACAGCCCGCCTCCCGCAGTTTGAGCACACGCAGCGACGAACACTGCTGCAGCAGTCTGCAGACGTTGGCCGGCTCTACCGCCTCCTCGGTGATAAGCGTGGTCAACGACGCCAGCCCGATGAGGTGGTCCAGCAGCCGCTGCGACATCGGCGGGCTCGTCCAGGTCAGCTCCGTCAGGTGGCACACGCGCGCCTCGAGCAGGCCCTCCAGATCGGCGGCCGCCACCTGGGTGAGCGGCTCGCGCAGGCACAGACACCGCGTGTACGGCGAGATGACGCAGTAGAGTGGCGCCGAGCTGGTCTCCGGCTCCCGCAGGCTCAGCATCAGGTCACAGACCAGGTCACAGAGCGGCGGCGGCAGGGAGTCGAACGGGCCCGGCGGCAGCGAGCTCAGCAGCTGATCGGTGCTGCTGCTCGAGTATGGCCCAAACAGCACACTGCTGCGACGCAGCATCCACTTGATGCAGAGCGTTTGCAATGAAGGCACGCTGCTGTCGGGGAACTTGTAGAACTCATCATCCAATGATATGATGCTATCCAGCAGGGACAAATAATGTATGTTCTCTGGAAAAACAGGTTCTTCAAAGTTCCTGTACCGAAAATTTCGTAGCACTCTTGCCATGGCCTGAAACCATATAAAAATATAAGCTTGGCATTGAAACAATCAGTTGCCTGCGGTGGAGCCACAAGCAAATGACGGCAACAGTGTGAGAAGCCCAGCTGACTTTTATGCTGCAGCTCACCCTTATAACCAGCCTCAACCAAGATAACTTTGCGAAAAGCTTCAACCAGTTTTGAGCACAATTAATACAGGAGTTTTGAGATGAAGAAGCCACTCCTAAATACACACTTGCCAAAGAGTGACTGCTAGTAAGTTGTAATAACAGCTCAACCAGCCAGGTGATATTTTTTCCCCTGCAAGATTTTCCTGTACCTGGTACCTACTTATGAAATGTAAAATGTACAAATGCTCATATATATTTAAACATTGCAAGCTCAGAACCTTCAGATTGTGATATGTATGAGATTTGGTGACCTTTCCTGAATATTTGTACAGAATATTATACAAAGATTTTGAATAAATACCTACCTATATTGGAGTTTCTCGGCAGTGTTTTCATCAAAAACTTCTTTTCAAAAAGCACAATATAGGATTGCAACGCGTTATTTTTGTATTACTTGCGTCATAAAGAGGACAAGCTGTGCTACCAACTCGTTGCTACCATATGCAGGGTATTCTCTATTCTTGGTTTTTCATATGACAGTCGCTTGCTCTAATTCACAACCTACTGTGCAGTCAATAGTCATCATATGAACTGCACAAACCTTGGCACGACGACATTAGCACCATTTTTGCTTTAACGTATGCGATTCATAGGCGCGGGAGCCGGGGGGGCAGTGGGGGCAGCTTGCCCCCCCCCCCCCCAACTCTGGGGCCGTGGGGGCGGTGCCCCCACAGCTTTGAGACGGAATACCACACTTTTTTGCAAATGTTTTCTTTTTTTGTTGAAAAAGTCGAGGGGTGAAAAATAAGTGGCCTAAAACCGGTGGGAAAACTAGATTTGGGGGTACCCTAGGTTAGTCTCTATTATGGTGTGCCCCCCCAGTCGGAAAGTAGTTCCCGCGCCCCTGATGCGATTTCATTAGCTACCACTTACCAGGAAAATGGTGACCTCAGGTTGATGCTGATTATAGGCTTGTTGTCAAGGGCAAAAACGCTGGGTTGACCCAACGCTTGACCCAAGTTTTACCAGCCATGCAAATTCTCTACTACCGAATTAGGGGGCAGCTTTACCTTTTCCACTAGACATCTCGACCATTTCGACTAAATCTCGAAGGGCCGATTTTATGCTTTTGTCGAAGAAATCCGCAGATCACAAGTCATTGTCAACAACCCTGCGCGAAAAACCCAGACGAAATTCAAATAGCCTGCGGATCACTACTCATTTTCGCCATTGGATCAGTAGCATAGTGACCGATAGAGGTAAATGGGTTGTGTGCTGCAGCACTAGCAGAATATCAAGTCTTTATGGGACAATATCCTACCAACAGACATTTATTTGGAAAAATAGGCACAGCAAGACACCATCATACGTTCTGTGCGAAAAAAAAAATGCAGTGGGTGGGCTGAGAAACACTCCTAAGAGGGCGACTCATCCCTGGATTGTTTTACGCCCGGTACCGTTTTCACGATACATCAGTAGTACACGGTCGGCTCCGTGGCATCACTGTGTGAAGCGTCCCCAGGGGCGGTAAAGTGCTCGCGCAGTTTGTTTAGCGCCCGCCTTCGGTGTGAGATGCTGTTCTTCACCTCCTTGTCCATCTCGGCATATGTCTGAGAGTAACCATCCGGCTGGAAACACGGGTCCCAGCCGAAGTCGCGCGGACCACGGGGCTCGACTATAGCGCCATCTGTGCGACCTTTGAACAGCACAACTTCGTCGTGTTCACCGCCAGGGGAGAAAGCGAAGGTGCACAGGGCATAGGCGGACTTGTCTTCCCAGGCTGACAGCATTTTGGCTAAACCCTCAGGTTGAAGATTTTTCAAGAACCATTTGATGTAAGGCCCTGAAAAGGGCAGGTGGCAATGAGACAAACACAGCTTTGAATGAATGAATGTTTTTTTTTTTGTTCTATTGGAAGTTTCTCTCAGTCACAAAATGCGAAAATTAACAGTGCATAATTATAACTACTTAGTTCACTGAAATAAACAAAACTTACCTGGCAGTCCACCAAATGCATTAAAGCATAAACAGGTGTCTTCTACAATGACAGGTGACCGTAGGAGGCTAGCTGCTGTTTTACATTTCTTAATTGATACTTCCTCTGGTGTTCCCTGGTACTCTGGGAGATCAAGATCGTTATTGATGATCTGAAAAATGAGGGTTCATCAAACTACAATAAGGTACTTATAGCTGCAGACTGCAACTCATCAACACCACTTGGCCTAATGAGCCCAGTACCATCAAAGAAATTGTCCATGTATCTGTCTCCAGTCATTAACCCGCGCCCCGTAGGGCTATCGGCGGACCCTACCACCCGTAAGGGGGGGGGGGCGTTTCGGTCCCCCCCCCCTAAGATCTCAGAAATTTACCGGCCGATTTTCAAAATTCAAATGGCGTTCGATAGCCCCACCGGGGAACTACCTTGTGACCAAATTTCATTGAATTGACCTAGGTCAAACCGATGACGTCACAGGTCAGGTCGAAGGTCCGATTTTCACCGTTCACAGGCATTTCAAGAAATGTGTTGTGAAATCGAGTAAATTGGTAAGTTATTGAAAACCATCGATGGTACATTGTTCGTCAAACACATACTTTGCTATCTGAGGTCACTGATACCAGGTCAGGTCACAGAGGTCAGGTCACTGGGGGTCACAATATGAAAGTGTCATGTGATACATGTTTTATGGTCCATTTTACATGACAAATGCGATTATGTGGGTCAGGCAGCCTTTCGGGCCAGCTTAGGTCACGTTTTGGTCAAGGTCAGGTCAAGGTCAGGTCAAATTAGGTCAAATTTCGAAGTTGATATTTTTGCATAAAATGGGTATCGATTCGATGCAGCTCGTCACGGGGAGCCTAATGGTCTTTGTTTTGCCCTACGTGGTCTAAAATTGCCAAAAATTGAGTTTGAAAATTTGACGTCATCATTTTTGAAGTTTTTTTTCGCTATAATTAGGCCATAAAACGAGACATTGATCTGAAATTTGGTATGTAGATAGGAGATGGTAGGTACTATCACATATATTCCGGTTTTTTGAAACTCAAACTTTTTGGATTTTTTGGCTGATACATCGAAAAAAAATGTTCTTTAATTTTTGGGGGTCAAAACTCAAAAATTTCAAAAATCCGAGATAGCAGTTTTGTAGCCCTGTCAATTCTACACCTTTTATGTCTTGATTATTTTTCTGTATCTTCAAAGCTGTAGGCCTGACAGCTCTTCTCGCGAAGGTCTTTTTTCGGTCGAAAATGGCAGAGCATGACGTTATTCTGACGTCATTTGTGGCCAACCTTGAACCTATCATAGTCCCTGGAACAATTTTTGGTAAAAATGTGTAAAATTGATGCTCGGAGGGGTCCTGAAAGTTTGGTGGCGATATCTCCAGCCGTTTAGGACATATCAACGGAAAAGGACAGGGGCCGTTTCGCCCACCCCTACGGGGCGCGGGTTTATGAAGCGATTTGAGAATTTGACATGTGCTTGGTGCTGCTCTAGCCATCCTTTGAAAGCATGTAGGCAGAGGGGCACAATATGAAGGAGATAGGGTATTTTACTCCATGATGACTTGCATACTGTGGAATGTGGATATTCTTACATACTTTCTTAGTTATATATTACAGGAAATCGTCAAACCTTTAAAAGAAATTGTAACAAACTAGAAAACAATGATAACCTTAACAAAACAGCACCAAAATGGCAATGATATATCAGCTATGACACACATCATGACACCCTCAAAACAGGAAGTGAATATCATTTGTGTGAATTTTGCAGTAAGTGCAGGATCACATGCTTATTTACCAGACAACAGACATTCAGAATCATGTATGAATTAAGCCTCCTTGTTGGTTCACAATTTCTAATATGTTTTTAATTTAAAAATTGATGTTGAACAACATACCTGAATTGGAAAGCTGTTTCCCAGAATGGCTTTGACCTCTTCTAACTTCTTCATGTTTCCAGTGACAAATGTGAGTGGCTGCCCATACAGAGCTCTTGCTGCCATTTTATGAGCTGCAAATGGTCACCTGTGCAGGACAGCATAACATCAATATCTTCATATAATATAATAAACAATCACAAAGAAGTGGAGTCAATTCTAAGATCCCTATACAAGCAAATGTGATGCAGCCGCACAGCAGGACACATTTTTTCCAATTTACAGGAACTTTGCAATCTGCATTTGATGTGTAATTTTTAATAATTCTTGTCAGACCATTCTCATAAATCTAGCTCAAATGCTGGAATGAACAGATCAACAGAGCTAGAGCCCACACTAAGCAGGGCTTATTGCATAGACCCCTTCCGCTCCGTCCAACCCCAATGCTGGGTAATCAAATAGGGGCATTTAGATAGAAGCGTTTCAGTTTAGGGGCGTTAAACGTGCCCATGAAAGCCGGGCAATGCAGGACCCACTCAGCTTTCAACTGGTTGCAGCTGCTCCCACAACTACCTAGTATCTACATACCAATCGCCATCCCTGTCAGGAGTCTCAAATATTGAATACCGAATGACTCAAACCAAGCCTCGCACCGCTTAACCCTATTCCTGGCGGGCTCCGCCGGGACAAGAAACTGGCGGGGGGGGGGGGGCCGATTCGGCCCCCCCCTGAGATCTCGAGAACGAAGCAAGATAGCGACAAGCGGTAAACGGCATCGGATACGCACGGCCAAGATCTACAATTTTTACTAAGGTCATTTTCAGGTCAGGTCAAAGATGACGTCACAGGAGTCGAAAAAGTCAAAATGGCGGCACTAGATATGGAGAGAGTTTTTCTCGAATAACTTTCGAATTAGTCTAGATAGGAACAAACTAAGGGCATCATCGTGATCCTCTCGTCAATCCGCATCGAATGATATATATGTTGACCTCGAAAGGTCAAGGTCAAAGGTTGACCTCAGGTCACGTGACCTCGAGGTCATCATGTATATCATTCGATGCGTCTTGACGAGCTGAACACAATGAGACCATCCACGCGTCTGTATCTTGTTCCTGTACGGAGTTATTGGCCAAAAACCTTTGGTGACCTTTGATGACGTCACATGACCTCACAGCTGCCCAACAGCAAAACAGACCTCAAGGTAGTGAAGGTTGATCGTATATGAAGTCATGTATGGTATATGGGGCCATTCCGACCCGTTTTAGTGGTAAAAACAGGGAGTTGATTTTTCCCCCATTGACTTATAATGGGGAGGTCGCGAAATTGACCTGACCTTAGGTCACCGATATCAAAATTCCGAGATATACAAATTGCACATACTGGTACCCTAACTAAACCCTGAAGAGAAGAAATTGATCGGTCAAAAACTCTAGCTCTGGCGTGATTGCAAACTTTTCTGAGGTAGCGTCACCAAACCGCCTCTGGTGACCTGACCTGAGGTCAGATCAACTCAAAATTTTCAGACATGTTGCGTAGAAGCCATT
Organism: Amphibalanus amphitrite; assembly: GCF_019059575.1. Taxonomy (NCBI): domain Eukaryota; kingdom Metazoa; phylum Arthropoda; class Thecostraca; order Balanomorpha; family Balanidae; genus Amphibalanus; species Amphibalanus amphitrite. The sequence goes on from NW_024883154.1 coordinate 25,724, forward strand.
TAGGAAAAGTCAGAAAATTTGAGCTTCCTAGCTCAACGCGTTTGGGAGATATAACCAAAAAACCTCAGGGGGGGGCTCCTGAGGCCCCCCCCCCCCCCGCCAGGAATAGGGTTAACCTGCAGGGTTTACCAACTTGAACTTGAGCTGAGCTACAGCAATGGGACAGGCATCATTTAAAGTCATTTAATGGAATTGGAATTGCAATTGATTTGCAATGGATACACCAATACATAACAATTCATTATCGACTTATTTTGATTTCTAATAACTTTGAATTATCTATTATCTATTTATTCATATTTTACCGTCGTCTTTTGTATTAACCACACCAAGCTTGGACTCAAAAAGTGCCTCCTGAAAGTCCCCCGCATGTCACATCTATGGCAAGGCTATATAACCATCTATGGCCTTGATGTCACATGTGTGCGGTGCGCATACCATAATACTAAAATAATACTAAAATAAGAATCTTCAAATCATATCATTCAAAAAATTATCTGCAAAATTTTTGAACGGCTAGTAGGGAAACAAAAGCCAATCATAGAGCAGTTTTCACTGCTAGTCCTGCTGATAAAACGCAGTTCACACTTGACCGTCAGTCTGTCGGTGTCGGGCCCGTCACCGTCGACCTGACGGCCTGCAGCCCGTCGAACGAAAGTTGAGATTTGGTAGCTCCCATTGGCTGCCATATATTGTGACAGAAATGGCGCACCATTTTCGAGATTGACGCAGATGGGGGAAGGGGATGGGGAGGCCGAGAGGTTAAAATATTATTTGAATTACAGAAATAAAATACCACGCATTTACATTTTTATGTCAAATATTGCTGAAATTTTATTTAAATGAAAGACACATAGGTTCGCTGATTTAAAACAGGGATCGAATCTCAAGATATCGTGCCGTAATAAACACTTTCATCTAAAAAATGGATGGAAATTGGTATTAATACTCTTAAAAATGCATATAAGCTTAATGCTGCATGAGAACGTTCCTTTTCCTCTTCCTCCAACACGCAGATATTCAAACCGACGGGCCCGTCACCGTCAAAAGTTGAACATTGCTGAACTTTCCAAAGCGACGGCCGTCAGGTCCGGCGCCGGCGCAGTCAGCTGTTGCCGACCGTCAAACGCTGCCGGTTCACACATGCCCGTCGACCTGACGGCCGTCGCTCCGTCAGATTCGGCCGTTTTGACGGTGTCGGGCCCGTCACCGGCAGACCTTACGGGCAAGTGTGAACTGCGTTTAAAAGCTACTTCAACCATTGAATAAAATTTTGAACAGAAAATCCGTGAATCGCAAATGTCACATTTGCTTCTTAGTTGTAGAAAACTTGTTACATCAAACGCTTCCAAATTTCCTTCAATACAAGCTGGCTGAATGGTAAAGTAATCTTGAGTATGGTACCACCATTTCCGTCCTTTTTCCAACATTTTCCATCATCAGGCCACTGCCTTTTCCATCCACGCCTCAATAGCCGCGTTCGCAACGCAGCTTAATAAGCTACCTAGGTAGCTAACTAAGCCACCTTTGGTAGGAGAGCGTATAGTAGACACGAGGAGGCGTCTAGTTTCAACTATAATAATTCGAAATATTGGAAATTATAGGGCAGTTTTGCGGTAAATACATAATATTATGCACTATTACTTAATGGAAATTGTTGTTGAAGCCTGCTGTAAGTCAATAATCCAAAATAACTTAAATAATGTATTCATCCGGTTGTACCAAATTGTCTACCATAAAATATCCCAAATAGGCTGCGGGAAGGCAGTAGTGGCTGTGATGAGGTGCAATTCGATGTCTTCTTTTATTTATTCTGTGTTAGAACCAGTGTCTTGAGTGGTGCTCCAGCTATTTGATGTGTACATCTTTGTGAATTATATTAATTTATCGCAAATTGTGCCTCATACCTTCAGGTTAGTTAAATTGGCAAGCATATCGTGTTCTCAATTTTCATCTCTTCCCAATACCGTCCACGTGTTGCGGTGTTTGGCCTTGGGCTGCGATAGTTTGCGTGCAAGATCGTCCGGGCTGGATACGTAGTGGCGCTGCCGGGCCGCGCGTCAGCCCCAGTGGCAGCGATGAGGAAACGGAGTTTTCCTGGGAACTAGATGTGTCGCAGCGCCCAAGCCCAGGCGGTGCTGTAAACTGTCCGGGCGCCGTTCCCCCGCCCCAGTGGTGCTACCGGTCCCGGCGAGACGTTCAGAGCGCGCGCTGGCCGGCGCGGCGTTGCAGAAGCGCCGCGTGATGGTCCCAGTCGCGTGGCCGAGGAATCGCATGCTCTCAGCGACACCGAAGAGGACCTGCTCATGGACAACGATCAGCGCCGAGCGTCGGTGTCTCCGCGTTCGGGCTCCGGCGATGAGGTCCACGGGATGGGTGCCGGACCGAGCACCGGCCCTGCCGGCGCTACCGGGCCGCGCGCTGGCCCCAGTGGCGTGGCCCCAGCGGCGCGCGCCGGACCGAGCACGGGCCCCAGCGGCGCTGCCGGGCCGCGCGCCGGCCCCAGTAAACAGGGATAAACTCAATAAACCGGGACTGGTGTTTAGCATAACAATTGTGCGTTCGCCAATGAAGCAAAATGTAATAGACAATTTTCATTCAAGGTTGTTTTCAGCAATTAAGCCAGCTGGCAACTGGCGAGAGAGGGCCACGCTAGACCCGGGAGGACCGTGCCGCCATCTACCTGCGGCACGTTAAACTTTCGATCCAAATTATCACCGGTGAACCGGGCGCGGGCAAGGTGGGGTGGTGGGTCCGTGGTGTCATTCGCAACAAGCACTGCTTAGCGGGGCACCCGGGCCCATAGCCACCCATCCATCCATTCGGACAAAATTTCTAAAAAAAAATAAAAACTATTAAAGAAGCACAGTTAAGCAGCACACCCAATGTGTCATAGCATTATGTCAAATTCGGCCTTTTAAGGGTGGAATTGTGCTTTTCAGGACCTTTTGAACACAGGACATGTAATACGACGGGTGAATGAAACAGTTGGATACCTATGTGCATCACTGACAAGGCAGGTGGATATGATCAACACTAACAAGTTGATAACTAGAAAGCTAAATATTCAGCCATATCAGTTCTTTGTGACAAAGCAAGATTCTATAAGCAAGGATATGTCTTTGAAAGCGGCAAAAAGAGACTGAGGCTTTTACTTTAATAATTTTTAGCTGACAGTACACTGTACAGTGAATTTTAGCTGACAGAAATTATTTTAGCTTCCATCACTAGTTTTAGATGAGAGAAATCCAACCATTCAAAGCATTCGGACTAAATTTATATAAAAATTATTGACTGTTACCAGAGGAAGCAATATTGGCCAAAATAAGCAAATAATTTCAAAAACAAGTTAGATAGACACTGCCAGAATGAAGATGGAAGACGAAGTCATGTGTGCATCAAATGGATGAAGTCTAAATAAAGCCTAGGTAATAGGTATAGTATGCAACTTTTAACACTGCATTAGAAAAGCATGTGACACTTTTCCTAGCTATACACAAAAATGGGGACTTTGAAGCAGGATTGCAAATGAGTGAGGGCAAACTTTAAACATGGTTTTGATTTTATCAACAAGTTAAGTGAGCTCCGTCACATCAATTACTTACCAGCTTTGAAAGATAAAGGCATGTACCTCATACCTGTACCATGATTTATTTACTGCTTCACAGCTCGATTAAATAGAATGAACAAGGAATAATTTTGTTTGGCATTTAGGCAAATAACTTGTTAAGTATTGATGAAATCGTATAAAAAATTCACATCCAGATCTGAGTTACTGAAGCAAAGAGAATAAGTCTTATCGTTTGTTTATTCCAAAGAAGCTTGGGCAATTAAAATATAATGAATTTGGCATGCTTCTTACCCAAACACTTAAAAGATGAAATCGTATTGATTAAAACCACCTTCTCCCCAACTTGGTAGATAGGTTCCCATAAAAAGGTGCTTGTGAACATTTCCCTATCAACGCAGCTTCGCCATCCAGCTTGCAGCGCAGCCCAAGTTTTCTCCCTCTACTGGTTGGATAATTGTTGCCACAAAGAACAATAATAGGTAATTTAGGCAAATAAAAATGATAAACAAAAGCACTTAAAAATAAAAAAGAACAATCCTTATTACACGACACAACACACCAGCTTGAAAAGCAGTCCACAAACACAACACGAATGTAATTTTGATGCATCAGGTTTTCCTCACTCTAAAAACCTTTTTTCAATTTGTACTTCTAATCATTTTGTATACAAAACGTTACAGCAATGCATTGCATTACTGAACATTAACCAATAATTCCCAGATTCTAATTACTAACTCAAGAACTCACATACACTCCAGTTAAAAGGCAAACTGTAGCTTCGATTTGACTTTGATCCATTTGTTTCCTGATTCATGGCACCATCACTGTCACTGCATTATAAATACTCCACCTATACTCCAACCTCCTGTTCGAAATACAACTCAAACACACTATAAAAGCCTATCACATAATAGATACCATAAGTAAAAACAATAATAGAAATAAATCCAAACTATAAACGCGATGACTGATAAAATATACACCATTCAACCTTATTATACGACACAAGCCGTCGACTTCTCAAACCTCGACAAACGCAGCGCAGTTGATCGAGCTATGCCCTGAAGGCAATTTTCTATCGATTTAGTGCGGAATAAGTGCCAACAAAATAAAAAAAGTACCGAGTGAGTAAAACTGTAAGCTATCTGAATTTTCCCGAAGACCGAGGCAGCTTGCTAAGCTACCTCCGGCGGAGGTGGCTAACGTGGCATCGTGGGATGCCAGATAAGGACCAAGTCACACCGGCTAAGAACTGCTATGAAGCAGTGTGCTTACCTGACAACGGTGACAATCGTAAGGTGTTGCCAGGTGTGAACCCGGTGTTAGCCACCTAGGTAGCTTAATAAGCTGCGTGCCTTAAGTCACGTTGCGAACGCGGCTAATGAGGCCCCCTGCATTCTGATCCAGGCTGCACGTTCACCTTCATCCGACGTAGGTAGCTCCAAGATTCCAGTAGTACTAAGGAATCTTGCCCGGCCTCAGTCCTCAGGACAGGAGCAGTCTCATCGCGCAATGGGTGACTGTTCGTGGCTCGTGCGAGGCTGTTCGGCAAATATGATTATACGATGGCATAATTGTGCAATGCTATCATGCTATTCAGCATTCAGTCATTTTCGATCCTCAGGACAGTCAAGCCTTTTCCTTGACGCGCCAACAAGCCCGGGTTGGACGGTCACCTTATTCGACGTGACCAGAGTAGTTACTCAGAGTGCGAACATTTTTCGGAGCAGGTTCACATGCGGTCCGCGGAGAGGCTACCGGTTTAGGGGACTCAGTTAGTAGTTTACTCTATCCATCGTGACGGGCTCATCAGCCTCGGCAGCGCACCAGGGTGACCGCCCAGGCCTCTCCGTAATTCCAATCATTCTTTCGGCTCTGAAAATCATCAGATCGAACGGCCTGACCCTACATTAGTAGCGGCGGAACATCTTCAATTAAGGGGGGGCCGGGGGGGGGGCACTGCCGACTTTTGGTCCCATTCTTTCCATGCAACGCCCATGTTAAAGGGGCTAATGTTAACCCTCGCCGGCACAGGGGGGAGGTTGATGCAACCCCCCCTAAGGTTTTTCGCGAATAACTCGCGTAAAAAGCGGCCGATCGTGACGAAACTTTCAGTACCCTCGCATTGATCAATTTTACACCTACCCTGAAAATTTCATGACCCTGACCCCAATGACCTTTGACCTGTGACCTCTTTTCTGTGACCATGTTTGGCCGAAATCGCGGTTCGGCGCATGTCGGCTCGCATTAGCCGCGCGTTTGCAAGCTTTTCGTGGTTTCAAACGTTCAAACATGTGATTTGATGTTGCTCCCATGCATTAGGGTGGGTGTCAAGGTCACCTGAAGGTCAGGTCAGGTCATTGACCTTTGGTGACCTCGGGTGACCTCGGTTCACTTTTTCGAGTTTTACATGTATCTAGGCTAGTTTTTGGAGCTGAATTCGAATTCAGCAACCATTTGAACATTTACGAAGTAGTTTTGGTGCCTTCGTAACATGTTACGAAGCTATCCGAGGCGGTTGACAGGTATTACGAATACCCGTCACAACCCCTACCGGTTGACCTGACCTGACCTGACCTGACCTGGTCTAAATGCTTAAAGACATCATCTCTGATCAAAACTAATACGATATTCGTGATCAGCACCCCGGAAAACCACATGGCAGCTACACTTTACGACTTTCTAACAGGTCCCGATTTTCCCGGTTTTCGGGTCATTGACCTGACCTGGAAGGTCACCTGATGACCTAGGACCTTAAAAATTGGGTATCATCGGCTTCCTCCAGTGACGGGCAACACGCTCGTTTTTTCCGCGAAGCTCTAGTTCAATCAGGGGCCAAACGCGAGGGGGGGGGGGGGTCGTACCAACCCCCCCCCCCTTGTGCCGTCGAAGGACTCAAAATGGCCTGTGCCGGCGAGGGTTAAAATGGCACTAAATCAAGGGGACACGGTGCCCCGGTGCCCCCCCCCCCCGTTTCGCCGCCTATGCCCTACATACAAAACAAACAAAAAATAACTGGTCTTGTTGTGTGGTGGGAATGATGACGCCCATTACGCTGCATTGGCATAGGCGGACATTTGGCAGGGACATGAAATCAATTAGAGACGTAGTGTAGGCTGTAGCCTAGTAACTAGTCATTGTATTATGGTTGAAGCTCAAGTAGGTACCCAAAACAGCTAGGCACGAAAAAGTTTTTGTTGTCCATATACGACACAACTGTTAATCGCAAGGCTATATGCTATGCATAGGTATACCTAACCGTTTACCGACTGACTGAGTGCGACCAGCCTTCTAGGTAAGTACCTATAGCCTTCACGGTAGGGAAGACTGCAGGGCATCTAAGTCTTCAACATTCTCTTCTCTGTACCTATTGTGACTTTTATTGACCAAGATTCCTTTCCAGTCGGGTCTTCTTCCTATTTACCGTGTTTGTGAGTTGTGACTACTAAATATGTATAGGTATGCTCATATTTGGCCGTCAGCTAGAGCTGAGCAGATCGAGCAATGTCACACGAAGAGAGACTGACTATGTTGCAAAGTGACTGTTGGATCTAGTCGTTAACATGCAATGCATTGTAACTAGCTGACGGACCGTGACCTAAATAGGTGTACCCCTTGGCGCCTATCGCGTTGTAGAAACACATGTCATTAATTCCGCCCTGTGCTCCCCTGTGGTGTAATCTCACGCTCCGGGCACAGGCGGTGAGTGGATCCTCCCCCGCGCGGCTGCAGTTGGTTGGACGGACGAACGGTCGCAGTCGGTCGGACGGCCGACCGACCGCAGTTGGTTGGACGGGCGGCTGCAGTCGGTCGGACGGCCGACCGCAGTTGGTCGGACAGGCGGCTGCAGTTGGTCGGACGGGAGGTCGCAAATGGTCGCAAGGCCGGCCGAGAGTTGCACCTTTCGGACGTTAGTAGCACCATTCAATCTTCAGGGATGCCGGGGAGCAGTGCCGTTTCACCGGTGATCTGTCTGTCGGAGATGCGATCTCCGGCAGGCAAGTCGACCGGGGCAATATTGAATAATTCAAATAGGTATGAGTATTCACGCCAGGTCCAAAAATGCAAAAAATAGGCGTTGAACTATAACAGAGTTGAATGCTTGAGATGCAGTTTGTCAGAGCTCGAAGTGACAGCTGATCGATGGACGACCTCCTTATACCACTAGGATAACCTTACCGGCGCGACTATGAGCCGTGACATGCCCCTGCAGTCCCGTTACGTCCTTGGTCTGCACTGCAGTGTAAGCACGAAGACGATGTACACTCTCAGGGAGGCCAGGCCAGTACGAGGCCAGGGAGATCGGTGCCGGGTCGGAACAGGCGCTTATTGGTTCGGATAACGCTAATTCACGTGTGCATAATACAAGGTCTTAGCGTGCTTGGGAGATTCTGGGGAGCGTTACCGGACGATTCCCCCAGCTCGTTGCATCAATTGTGGTCGTGTGTGTTTGAGGTCGCCAAAGCAGGCCCTGTTTATAGTGTACCTAAATGTGTGTGTACGTGTGTTGGGCAGGAAGGGGGCTTTGCAGGTTTCTCTAAACGCGTACGTGGTCCTAGCAGAAGAAGAAAATTGTCCCACCGTGCTACGGTCATTATGGCGATGCTGTTTAGGTCTTTAAAACGTAGCGCCATTGACTGCAACCTGCATACAGCACCACATTTAGCATTTGATTAGTAAAACGTGAGCAATTGGCTCATGAAATTATGCAAATTGAGGGTCATCTCACCGGTCTGCAAGCGATCATATAACTTCCCAATGTAACTGGACTGAAAGACGTCAAAAACCGTGCCAATGTCAGGGTTGTTCGGCACAGGGCACCGTATATAACCCCGCGAATACCAAACGAACGCCATCAGTGTTCAACGGCACATCACAGAAACTCAGTGCAGCTAGTACATCCAACTAAACCAGCCATGAAAATAGTGAGTATCTGGCCGGCGAAGACGCTACCAAAGGAGCGTCTTCTTTTCCATTATCAAAACAGTTTTTCTTAAAATCATTTAGATAGTTTTTGATAGTTACCTACACGATAAGAAAGTCAGCTAATGTCGACGTCATCAGGAGGATACGGCGACTGTTGCCTCATGCGTGGACCAGATCTGATAGGCTGATAACCAGTTCCTTTCTCAGGTGTTGGCGCTTTCTGTTCTGGCGGTGGCTGCGGCGGCGCCTCAGGGCTACGGAGCCCCTCCCCAGGGCTACGGAGCCCCGGTGGGCGGCGCAGCGGCCTCGCAGCTGCCAGTCTATGGCGCCTCACAGGGGTCCGCCGGAGCCCAGAGCCAAGACGCTCAGGCCAGAACCATCAGCGAGGAGAACATCAACAATGGTGACGGCACCTACCGCTTCAGGTAAGACTGCTTACTGATAAAGAAGGGAATATGCGGTTATCGCCAGCCTTCTACGTGTCTATTGTAGCTAATTAAATTTTTCGTGTGATGTAAAACGAGGTTGTTTTCCACTTTTTCCAGTTTCGAGACGGACAACGGCATCCTGCGAGAGGAGGAGGGTGACGGCACCCAGGTGAGGGGCAGCTACAGCTACACCGCCGACGACGGCACACCCGTGGAGATCACCTTCGTGGCCGACGAGAACGGCTTCCAGCCGGAGGGCGACGCGCTGCCGACACCGGTGCCCACCGAGTACCCGACACCCGAGGTGCCGGCCACGGAGGCGGCAGCGGGCTCCTACTCGGCCCCCTCGGCGGCAGCGGGCTCCTACTCGGCCCCTGCGGCTGCAGCGGCCCCCTACTCTGCCCCCTCGGCTGCAGCGGCCTCCTATTCTGCCCCCTCGGCTGCAGCGGCCTCCTACTCGGCCCCCAGCCGCTCATACGGTGCCTTCTAAAGATAGATTGAATCGATGACTCCCCCGAAAGACAGCCAGCCTTTGACCGGCGACAGCTATCGCCCATTTGAACTTCATGATGAGAATGGTGGCGTTGATTCAATATCTGATAAGTGTAAGAGGTTGAAGAGCGATTAAGATAATGTCTGATGGTCGTCATGTATGCCTGTGTTTGTGTGTGTCCATTGTCTGTATTTATAATTACCCTTGAAAGCGATAATGTCGCGTGTGATTCGTCTCCATGTAGGTATGTTAATAGTTTTATTTATTTATTAGTCGTCTGTTATCCGTCTATGTTTTATAAATAAAACTACAAATAGCAAACATGTTTATAATTGCTATGTACCGGAGTTCCAGATCCAGTCTACAGAGCGCTTAGTAAACAAAAAGGCAGACGCACTTTCCCCGCCTTTTTAATTGTACTCCACCGCATCCCCGTAGTCGGGCAAGATCATGGCCGGCTCAAAGGCGCGATCGCTCTACCGACCCTTCAGAGCCCAGTGAAACCCGCCAGACGGTGCTATGATGACCGGTCCACCCGCGCTGGCCGGACAGTAAAGGACCACGTAATAACCTGCCGGTCCCCCTCGCGGCTCTCACGGCAGCGCGGCCGGGAACGGTGTCAGTATCAGAGTGTATGTCCGTGTCACGGTCATCCTAGCGGGCCTGTGGGTATAAAGTTATGTAGGTCGGACAGAAATGTGTTCTGTAGATAGGAGGGAGCGGCACATCACACAATTCGCCTACAGCTGCGATGCCGATAAAAAGTTGTTGCTGCTAATTTGCTGCGTTACAATGGGAACCGTGGATACAAAATAAAGAGCACGGAATACAAATGTAAAGTATATCGTGAATAGAATAAATCTCATCATCTCACCAACGAACAACAGTACAAAACAAATGTATTACAGAAAAGAGTAGCATCATGTAAAGCCTCAGCTTACAAGTAACAATGCTACAGGATCAGCGAAACACAACGCTTGAGGACCACTATGAGGGATATTGTATAAAACACAGTTACATAAATAGGTCAAAAATCTGCCTGATCTTAGGGAATGCTCTATAAAAAGCGAAATATTGCGCCACAATGAACACCAGAAAAGCTACCAAAACTCGTGGCTGTAAAACATTGAAATACGAGAAGGGGTTACACATCGTCGCTACTCGCTGTAGAGTATTAAAACCGGTATTAACAACAAATGTTACATGAAACATGACTGGATATGAAAAGAAAGGCTCAAATAACGGGCTATTCTAACTGAATATGAAACAAACACTAAAAAAAGATGACATTTATCCAGCACGTGATGAAAATACGATACCGGGACGAAATATTATAGCATCTTTGTTCGAAGAAAGCAGCATACCATACACGCAATAATATCTATATTGAGATAAGGACAAACAACTATCACAGCCGGTGTAATAAAAAGTTCGAGATTTTGAATATGAAAAGGGGCTGCCCGCTCCTCATTCCTCGCCCTACACCGCTGAAGGATCAGCGGAATAACACGCTACACTGCCTCGCTCAGAGAGGTCGGTACGTCTCCATCGGCACGGGTAGCAGTTCGTGAAGGGAGCGATCATACGGCGGCGGTGCTCCGTGCGCCCCGCGCGCTGTCGACGGAGCCTGGTGATGGTGGTGGTGATGGTGGTGGTGCGTCACACCAAACTCGGGCCCGGTCACATCAAAACCCGCCGGCTGCAGAAGGTCGAACCGCGGCGGCGGCGGCGGTGGTTGAGGGGGCTGAGGTACCGTCTGAGCATCGCTCAATGGAGGCGGCGACGGCGGCCGAGGAGGCGGTGGATTGGTACGAGCAGAGACCGTGCTTGCCCCCTCCACCGCCGCCTTGGCACCCGCACCGTGCTGGCTCTGTCGGTGCCGCGCCAGGTTCGAGCTGGTGCGGAACCGGGCGCCACAGACGCCGCACTGGTGCGGCCGCTCGCCGCTGTGGATCCGGCCGTGGTACACCAGGCCCGAGGGGTTCTTGAACGTCTTACCGCAGACGGCGCAGGCGTGCGGCCGGCGCTGCGAGTGCACGGCGGCGTGCTCGCGCAGCTGCGACGCCCGGTGGAACGTCTTGCCGCAGTCGGCGCAGCGGTGCGCCGCCGGCTGCCGGTGCCGGCGCAGGTGCTGGCGCAGGCTGGAGGCGTGTAACAGCGTCTGGCCGCACAGCTCGCAACTGAACTGGGCGCCGCTCGTGTGCGCACTTCGTTCGTGTTCAGACAGCGCTGACGATGAGCGGAACGTGCGCGAGCAGGAGGAGCATGCGTGCGGCCGGGCGCCCGTGTGGATACGCACGTGCGTGTACATGTAGGTGCGTTGTGTAAACTTCTTGTCGCACAACGTACATTGGTAGGTTTTCCCATCAGCAGAGACAGTCCACAGACGAGATTGAGACTTGTGTCGTTCTGCCAACACAGACGTTGACGCCTGTAACAAATATCGGTAAAGAAAAATGATTTCGAATGGTTTGAACAGAGGATCGACAAACTAGAGCCTGTGCTAGGCCGAGCTTGCTGGGCCTTCAACGTGCAATTAGAAACACATCCGACCTCTTCGCTGACACCCGGATCACCCCGGTCCATTAAATGTTTGGAGGCCCGCCAATCTATCATCTGTCACCGCTGTGCCTCGACGAAACAGAATAGGCAAAATATAACGGAAGTTTTATTTTACCCACTAAATATTGGAAGCTCTCACGATTGTCTGCATGTTTAGAATATGTAGGGATCACTTAGAAACTCCAATGTTTGAGAAGTGTTCACATTTGATGGGTGCCATCGGGTGCCAAGCCAGCAGCGGCCTGCGGGGCTCGTTTAGCCCCAGAGCCTCGCCAGCCTCGCTTACGACTTGCGCGTGCCAGGCAGATCACCGTTTGCCTATTTATGAATAAGTTTTCGATTTTCGATTTTCGATTTTTAACGGGCAGGCAGCAGAACGGTCCTCTCGAACCTAATGGGCCTCTCTCGCCAAGTCCAAATCAGCTTGATACCTAAAAAGCAGTGTCAACAGTCTACTGTTTCCCAGTGAAGAGCTGGCAATGAACTGTCAGTTAACAGGTGCTTTAGCCATTACCTAGGTGATGCAGAGGAAATCCACGTGTAACTGGGAAAACTTTTATTTAGAAATGTTTGGGCTTCAAAATTGTCACTTACTGCTATCATTTAAAAAAAGAAGAAGAAGCAAACACCAGTAAGCCCTGCTAATTTCAAGAATCATAGTACAATATAAAATATTCATAATAAATTTCACAATATCCAACAAGGAAAAAGTGAAACACGTTGCAAATATTTAGTAGGAAGTAAAACGGGTGATTTGTTTTTACATTAATTTCCATGTAGGTGATGAAATTTGAGAGGGGCTTTGGGCTAATCCAAACAAGACATAAAGTAATAAAAAGCACAAAGTGGTGGTTTACTCACCTGTAGCTCAGTGGTCTGGTCTTTAGCAGCAGGTTTGTATCAGTCGGGGAAACTGTGGTCAAATCTTCCATTTTTAGAAAGCCTTCCATTTTTGGAAGGATTTTCTATATATGGGTACGCACCTTCCAAAAATGGGTACGCTGACGACGTCATCGTACCCAAATATAGAAAATGTTGCGCATATGTTGGAACTTACCGATTTCCGCCGAACATGAGGCAAATGCGACTATCGCCCCTGGTCGCTTTCTATTCGCCATAGTGAAGTGTCCATAATCTAGCGTGGATGCCTAAATCCTAGCGTGGATGTATTTTAGGTAATTTTTCAAAGTAATGAGTCGTGGAAAATTGACAAAAATTTACCGACAAACGATGGTTTTATAAGACTTTATCAAACATTTTGTAAGCAAAAAGCATCAAAAACGAAAAGTAAATATCCTTAAAAGTACTTTAGTGACGGGCCATGCTTGTTCGATACCGCCGACTTTATTTACAGTGCGGAATTGTCTGGACAGAGTGCGGCGGTTTCGGGAGTGTAGTGGCGAGTAAAACTTGTATTTGTTGCCGTTTTCTGCATTTATTAGCATATTGTGTGGTTGATTTCAATTTTTTAAGGCTTTTGCCAAACATTTGGGTGGAGGTCTCGTCATTTTTCAATGTTTTTTTTCCGGAATATGGGACGAATTAAATAGGCGTTGCTGCGCCGTTTTTCGTGTTACTTTCTATCGAAGGAGCATGAATCTTCAATTTATATGAGGAATAGTAAGTTTAATTTAAACCATTTTTTGTCAGGGCTATAGCTGTGTTCCTCCTGGTTGGTTATTGACCAGCTGTTTTCTCTTCTGAATTTCTATGTGTCCTCTAGAAGTAGAAAAAGAGAGCAGTGCGCCAGGACACCATGCTATTATATCACTATGTACATTGACATAGCATGCCTGTATTACCAACACTAGCACTGCTGCTTCTCCTTATATCAATGATCATAAATGGCAAAATCAACTTTTAATGTTACACATTTAAAAAGGCCGTAACTTAAATCAAAGAATGTGAATCACAGTTGGGAACACTGAGATTAGACCTTCCAATTTTGGAAGCCTTCCATTTTTGGAAAATGCATACCCATTTATGGAAGGTCCTTCCAAAAATGGAAGGCTTCCAAAAATAGAAGATTTGACCACAGTTTCCCCCACTGGTATTGTCCTTGCCCAAGATCTTGCCATCCTGAGGCCATAACAAGATCAGTTGATTTTATGTTTTCACAATTTCAGATAAAAATATAGGTAGCTTGAGTGTTGGATTGTTTAAGTGAGCACCTTCTGTAAAGTTGAGCATGGCACTGAGGCTCACATAGTCAATAAAAAGGAAGATGCTATCATTCATAAATCATACCATCACATCTGGTAAAGTAAAGTAACAAAAATAAACATCTTGAAATATCACCCACAAAGTTAGGTAGCACTAGCACCCAATCCGATGTCAGTTGTGCATAGACTACGTCACAGACAGGCAACAAGGCCTTGTCACAAAGAAGTAAGAACAATGGGACACAAAGCAGGCTGATTTGAATTTTGAGGTAGTGTTCCAGTCAGAAAAATGATTCGTAGATAGCTGGAATGGTGAAATATCAGGTACCTACCTGAGTAAGAAGGATGACCAGCTTGAGCTCCTTTTTCCATAACTTGAGCTTGAGCTGGCAGGATGAACGCGGAGCTGCTGCAATCTGTAGCCTTTTTGCTCTCTGTGAGAAGCTGAGCAGTATGTGCATTTTTGTACTTGACAATCACATTATCCTTAATGGTTCTTACTTGTACCTCATGATGACTTATATCATCAACCAATTTCTGGCATGCCTTGCATAAATAACAAAGCTCAGAACCATGCTGAACTTTAGCGCTACTTAGTATAACATTTAAAATGTTTCGGTAACTCTTATCACTTGAATTGCACATATTATCCAGCATAGAGGAATTATCAGCATTTAGTATATCACTGAGGCACACATAACACTTCAATTTTGATGTTGGCATTTTCAATAAATCCAATCCTTCGTGCATTGCATTGTTTTGAACGAATTTTTCATGTGCTCATGTACAGAAAATACGCAGCTGAGACATTTCCAGCACAAAACAAAACCCACTAAACTGCTGCAAAGAAAATAAGGTGAACGACTATCAAGCACAGTGCAACTGCACACATCATCCATCGGACCTCATTGGCATAGCTTTTTGAAAATTTAGGCATAAAAAACTATTTCTTCCATTAAATCCCACATATGCTGCTAAAACATCCATATTTTTGGTGAGACTCGAGCTCTTTTGGGCCTATATCACCGAACTCTGTAATGCCTATATAGAACGGCGTAGATCTGGTAGCCGTCGATAATAAGAATATTCCGAATCCCAGCACCAATACCTACCTATCATTTAAAAAGTAAATAATTGGGAACCAATTTTGAGTCAGAAGTCAGAAAAACTGTTGATAACCTTTCGATGATGAAAGAACTTTCTAAACATCAGCATGTGTGATGTGTGCGCTATCTGTTTTACTGCTTCTAGCGCCACCTACAAAGGATCCGACTGTTTAGATTTCGCACGCACGCTGGGAGACGTCGGACAGTTCAGGGCTGTGGACTGGACTGAGTGTGGAGTGTGGAATGCGCAGTCGATGATTTTTGGTGACTTCGACACCGACTCCAGTTTCCAAAAATCAGCTACGTCTCCGCTTCCGGGCAGAGCTGTCGACTCCGACTCCGAACTCGACTTTGACTCCTCAGCTCTGAATAATTCGTTACCTATATGTCTACCTAACCTCAGTGGCGCGGGAACCGGGGGGGGGCTAGGGGGGCTGAGCCCCTCCAACTTTTCGGCTGGGGGGGCTCGTAATGTATTTGAGCCCCCCCAGCTGGAGGAATCGAGATCGGAAATCTACCAACACAATTTCATAGATTCATACATAGGCGCGGGAACCGGGGGAGAGGGCAGTGGGGGAAGCTTGCCCTCACAACTCTGGGGCCGTGGGGGCGGTGCCTCACAACTTTTCATGAGGCCAGGAACCGTTGGGGCAGCTTATCCTCCCCAAATTAGGGGTTGTGAGTCACAAAGGAAGAAAGCATGTGAGTGAAAATCTACCTATTTTACTGACTCGGCAAGTCATTTGGCAGCTTAAAACCTTTATTCCAGGTTGCCAAAACGGTAGTTTCTTCACTCAGCTGAGACGGAATACCTCACTTTTTTTGCAAATATTTTCTTCATTTTTTTTCGTTGAAAAGGCCAAGGTCTGAAAAATAAGTGGCCTAAAACCGATGAGAAAACTAGATTTGGGGGTACCCTAGGTTGATCTCTATGATGGTTCAGCCCCCCCAGTCTGGAAGAAGTTCCCGCGCCCCTGCCTAACCTATATGTTACCTATATGCCTACCTATATGCCTATATGCCTACCTTAGCCGTTTCGAGCAGCTAGGTAGGTATAGGCCGGTGCAAGCATTAGCGGATTCAGAGAGCCGAACGGTAGAAGGCAGTGGCACTGATGACACTCCGATAAAATATGTAAATGTTCTGTTACTGTTAATTTTTAGGTGAATCTAGGGCTGCTATTTTTCTGTGAGGAAAACGGCATAGGTACTGCAGGAAGCCGGACGCCGTACCTCAGAGGACGTTTGCACGAAAATCCTTGCTGGATCCATCATTGCCGTGCAGTTTAACTATTCGGGACGGATCCAGCGAGTGCACCTCTGTCCTCTTTTGCTCAGCAAGCGACGGCAGGCAGGGCATGTCTACTTTGCCGGCGACCCCTCCATTACCTATGGGGCATGGGTGCAAGGCCCTATTGGTAAGTCAATGGGAGCAAAGCTGCGCCTTTTCTGACGGACTTTATGCTCAAGCTCAATACTCCAAACACCCCACAACAGGGTAACTACTACTGAATGCCCTATAATTACGAAAATTGCACCCGTGACCTTTGAATCTTTGATCCTTGAAGTCATCTTCGGTGATTAGGTTCAGGTCACCAGCATTTTTTTTTTCGACAATAACTTTCGATACACATGCTGTATATATGTAGTGAGGTGACATTATCCAAACAGAAAAAGTCACTTTGTACAAATCAATATGTGGTACGACCGTCGACCGATCAATTCACGCAAGTGTGACGCGTCACATCGAGTGAAGCACGCAACGGCAAGCGAGTGAGCAGGCAGCCAGGTGAAACAGAACCAAACCATTTTATTACTTTCCCCATCAGACTCATGAAGAGGTTGGTGGGTTCTTTTATGTCGAAGGGTGACATTATCTGCTCTCTTAAACGCCTGAAGGCCCGCCAGGACAATAGGAGCCAGGACTCGCTTTTCCCGGCGGCGGGGCGCCGAGAGTTCAGAGGCCGAGCTCACTGGAGGGAGGCCGTTCTGTCCGGCTACCTCTGTAGAAACGCTGCATTGGCTCCCCCGGTACAGCCGCAGCGAAAATCACGGGTGCTGTGGGAGCACCTAACCTATATTTATGGCAATAACTACCTATCATCAACGGCATCAAATCATTCTTTTGCATAAACATGGCAATAAGTATCTCTTCATTTTTATTTTTATTTCATACAGTAAGCTACTGACCTTTGTCCTTTGTGAGCACTGAGCACGACGTGGACCTATTTTCTTTTGCTGACTTTCCGCTAAATAGTTACTAATTAGGTATGAATTGTAGGCATTATTATCTGATATTTATCCCGTAACGGAGGAAGAGACTGCCAGAAAAGCCCTAGCGGGTATAGGTAGGTACCCCAGCCCTCCCTCCCTCCCTCTCCCTCCCTATCTCTCTCTCTCTCTCTCTCTCTCTCTCTCTCTCTCTCTCTCTCTCTCTCTCTCTCTCTCTCTCTCTCTCTCTCTCTCTCTCTCTCTCTCTCTCTCTCTCTCTCTCTCTCTCTCTCTCTCTCTCTCTCTCTCTCTCGCTTGGAAAGCCTGCATTCCTCTATCGAATGAAAAAGTTGCCATCCTCATGAAGCGTGTGAGACGCGGGAGAGAAACTCTCGGCGAGCGGCGTGTTTTATGCGGTAGCCGGAACTTGATGGACGAGCCGATGGATCAGGCGTCCCAACAGTCTCGTGCGAGACACGACAGCGGGACAGGCACCCGCCGCACGCTAGCCGTGGAGACGGATGACCGGCAGTTTCGGGCGGCCATGTGAGGTCACAGAGCCACCAGAGACGATCCGCCTCCCCGTGTGGCCCACATTCTCCTCAATGTTTGAGCAATCCAGAGGAATGGAGGAATGTGGACGGATGAGCCAGCTACCGCCGTGCCTTGATGGAAATAGTAAGCACTTTTGTTATCAAATTGCATAGCATTTGCTTTCCTTTTCAGCGTCATAGTCATTCTGTCTAGGCTGCTCTCGTACCTTATCGAAACGATTGTCTCGTGCGACAGCCGATATAGCTCTGATCTGCCGGGAAGCGTCTCGGTTCGATCCGACGCGCCCGTTTTGATCGCGAGGCACCCGGACCCGGCCGTCGGGCGTCACCGCGCCCCTCCCTCCGCATCAGTCCGGTGGAGATTCGCCGTGCACCTCGGTCCCGTTAGATATTAGCAGCTAGCGGCGGGCGGAGCTGCGTGGCGCCGGCAGGACGCGCCGTCCTGGTGCCCTCCATAGCCGCCGGCCGGGCTCGGCACCAGCCGCTCACCAGTGGGTCAGTGGTGACCCGCGCGCAGCTCGGCCGCCGCCGGAGCCGACGTTTTTGTTGGTGTTTAAGCGGTCTTCTCACTGAGCCGCTCTGCAGGCTGCGTTTAGACCGGACCGTGCGCCGGCGTGCTGCCCCGAATGGCCCGAGAGCCGGGTCGGCGTAATGGCTTTCCGACAGGTCATCTGTCATATTTACGGAGGAAAATGAACAGTGATTATGGCGTGCTGTGGCGCCCGGCAAACGAGCCACCTTAAACGACAGAATTGTAATTGGAAAGCTTTGCGGCGACATGGCAAGACATTCGTTTTTGAGACATCTGTTTGGGACGACACAAATAATTACTACAAGAAAGCTCCCGGCGAAGGTGCGCGCTCATAAATGAACGCCTGAGGGTGACCCTTGAAAGGAATGTGTACCGGCAAGCAACGAACATTCCAAAGTGAGACTGGGGCAAGTAGGTCATCTCTTGAACGGTGGCACCGAAGGCACTTCTAATCCATGTAGGTTGACAATTTGGCTAAAAGGCCGCATAATATGATGGTTATGCATTTATCATTTATCGCATACGTTAGACAGCACATGCTTTCCACGGTGTGCATTTATTTATGTTAGACGATATAGCTATTTCCTCACACATATTCTACAATTCACCAATACATTTTGCACATAAACGGCCTGAGAATGTGCAATCACCATCGATGAAGCAGTCTGTAAGTAATGGTACGAAGGGGGGGGGGGAATTAAAAGGACACCTCCTATGAAGCGTTTGTATTCATTCGATATACTTTTGGGGAAGCTTTATGTACATGCTCGTGTAACAGCTTCATTCTGAGCACTCAGCGTACTAAACGGATTCGAGTCCAGACATCTGCATTCTGCCAATGCGCTTCTTATCAGATGCCTTCACCCCACTGTCAGTGTGTCCTCCTTTACGGCTGTCTTCCCCCGGCAGTTTCTTTGGACGCGGATGTTTCTCGCACGGTTTCACACATCCCGCGCCATATCGGCGACGCTGTGCTCCCTCGGAGACGGTCGGCCGGGCCGGGGTCCTGGTGGGGATGGGAGTAAACTCCCATCGGGTCAGTGCTTGGGATAATTTATAACTGAGAAGCTCTATGGGATCTTGGAACGTAGAGTCCCAGCGACACTACCGCACTTAGCCCCAAATGCTAATTTTGACTTAGCTCCGTCGTTTCATGACTGCTAAGAGACCGAATTCATCTGCTCGGTGGAGATGGTTTACAGGGCTTGTAACTGAGAAATCACTTGACACATTCCACATTGCTCAGTGCTCAGTCCTTTTGCCTGCTTCTAATTCTTTGCCCATATGTTTCGTGCTCCCAATAATTTTTGCCTAGTACCCATATCGGGCTTTATCAGAAATGCAACTTTGATCTAATGTTTTAACAAAGCGACAGACAAAAGGGTACCTACAACAGTTTCGTCGCGGAGTGGGAAACTAGCAAAATATCTCATGAGTTGCGCCACGGTCAGTTGTCCCACGGGAGCCAACAGGGCCACCCGATGCTGTCTAGGGTAAAAGCTGTCCTGGGCTCCCGACTCCCACTCGGTGCCATATGAAAATGCCTATCTATCCGTCCACCGAGCAGTCCGGGACTCCCCAGTTTGAGTTCACCAGTTCCGTGTCCGTATTAAAGTCGCCGCACGGCCGCGACGAATCTGGCGCCGGGCCAGAGAGGTATAAATCACATGGCGTTTTAGAGCCACAATGGCCGGGATGACGGATCGACGTGTTGGCATGTGGCCGAATTCCCCAGCTGCGACTCACTGGCCGACTGCAGGCCGCGGTCCGAGCTCCCATAGCACGGCCAGCTGTTTATAAACTCGGCTCGGTAAATCAGCTCGCCGTGCGATTTCCGAAGTTCAACTCAACTCGATGTTTGAATAAATCCCCCTCCCTGCTCACTTGGATCACAGTTTGACATAAGTAAGTTCGGCTAGCTCCGTAAGCTCGTTAGTCGCTAGCTCGGCCAGCGCGATTCGGTCGGCTCGGTTCGATCGCCACTCGGTTCGGTCCAGCTCGGTTCAGTCCGCTCTGTTCGGTCAGCTTGGTTCGACTCGGTTCGATCAGTTCGGTTCAGTCGGCTCGGTTCAGCCAGCCCGTTTCGGTCGGCTCGATGCGTCTCGGCGGTGCTCTGAGGCCGCGGCTGGCCGGCTCGGCGGCGACCAAAGGCCGTCACACCTGGCCGGCGCGTGTCTCAATTACGCCCCATTGTCCACCGGTGGGAAAGTCATCGTGTGGCACACTTATATACTGCGCTGGTATGGAGCGGCTCTACGGGCGAGTAAAACGGCCGCAACGAATATAGGACAACGGGGGAGCTGTGATGTTCAGAATGACATGCACACACAGAAATATTGAGCGATGTCAAGCTCAATATACTCGTAAATAGTTCAAATAGCATCAAAGTTCTGCTTCACTTAGTAAAATATCTTTAGTTTAAGTATTTTCGTGATAAATAAGCAAAGTATCCGTTGCACAACGCCATAATAAGTAAAGGTATCAATAATAAGTTTGTCTTTATACGACGTTTATTGGTTAACTAACAAACATCGGCAGTTTTATTACACCACACAAGCATCTTTACGCAATACAGGATAATGTAACATCATAACAGATGTTCAAATACCTAACTGATATGTTTCTATGCAAAGCAAGTGTATCCATACGCAAATGAGTGTTGTGTCGCACTGGTAATTGCGGTACACATCCAGAGCACCATTCGTTTACGTCGACCCGTGTAAATTTAGCGAAATTTTGAGCTCACGCTGACGGCGTCGGCGCCATTTTTGCAATCTGTCAGTTGTGCCCCGGGGACCGCGGGGGCCGGCAGGGGAGTGTTGTGGCTGCAGTGCGCAGAGTGGGTTTGCCCATTCTTGTGCGATCAGTGAGATAAAACAGTGCTGTGGTGTTTATCTAGTTGGATAATAAGCTGAGTAATGAGTGAATAAGTGAATAATAAGTGAAATACTGCATTGTGGTCGTCGTCTGATAACTGCAATCAAGACCGAGTCTGAAACCTGAAGCGGAGCGACATTAGAGGAGCTGCTGGAAATGATCCAGCTTTGTCGGAGTGCTAAGGTGGGCTTGTAATTTTTCAACTCAACTGCTGTCGTGTTATGAAAATAATGGATGCACTTTTATGCTTTTCTAGGGTTGATTAGGTGTAGTTATGCTGATATTTTACCAGATAGGCAATAGAGAGCCTATGGCTAATTAAATAAACGATAATTTTGGCACAGTGAAGTAGTGCGTACAGATGACATATTTTTTTATCTATCAATTACGGGCAGTTGACGGGAGACGGGCGGTGGCTGCGGCCTGTAGCGGCGCCCATGCGCCTGTGAAATGTCAGCTTATGTATATGATAATTGATAAGGTTATGCTTTTGCGCTAATCTAACTCTTATTTCCGTCAGATGTGATGTCGATTCTTATAAATAAACGACAAACAAACAAATAAGCATGTTTGCAGCATGGGGTAGGCATTGAGCATCACAATGTTTCGTTCCATTTAGCTAGGCTCGCGGCTGGCGAAACGTCCCGCCGCGTGTCGCTTGCGTTACAAATTTTGCGGGCCCAACATTAGCTTTACCAGAAAAAAATCGTTATAATAACCGTCATACTTGTGTAAATTTACCGCCATGAATTTGTGTACGATTACCACGCGAGTGTTCCTTTTGGTACTTTTTACCAAAAACACATATTTGTGCGTAAATGTAACGCGAGATTCGCGGTAAAGTTACACTGAAAGCGGTTCTCCTACACCATAGCGAAACACTCCGAAGCTAGCAAAACACACATATAAGTGTTCTTTTACCCAGAAAACTGAGTTATTTTACACCAAAAAAATGTTCCTTTTGGTACTTTCAATTACACCGTTTTTGCGCTCAATATTTCTGTGTGTGTGGAAAACGGCTGATGTGGTTATCTAACAACATGCACACCTTAGCATAAATACAAGCACTCCAATATCCACTCACTTTGTTAGCCATTCGTGTCCAAAGAAGTCATAACCATATATACGGCTATACCTACGCATAGGCATCGGTTGAATAAATTTACACCTACCGTAACAATGGGTTCGTTATGTAGAAAGATGAGAATCAATGTTGCTGATATAGGTTAAACATGTAATGCATGAAGGCTTATACTATAGTAACAATGTATTTTTTAAAGACACCATGCTCATATCAGTGAATAAGTCATACTGATAGTACAGGCATGATATTCATATGACAAGCAGACTTAAGAGCTGTCAGCTATTATAGAGGTAACCTGCTACGAATACACGGCACTACTGGTTGACCTGAGCTGACCTGATGCGACCTGGCCTAAATGCATGAATCATTATCTGTGATCAAAACTAGCATGATGTTCGTGATCAACACTCCAAAAACCCCATAGCAACCACACTTTACGACGTTTTAACAGGTCCCGATTTTCCCGACTTTTGGGTCATTGGCCTGACCTGGAAGGTCAACCAATGACCTAGGACCTTAAAATCGGGTATCGTCGGCTTCCTCTCGTCACGGGAAACACGCTCGTTTTTTTTTTTGCGAAGCTCTGGCTCGATCAGGGGCTAAACGGCAAGGGGAGGGACGAGGGTACAACGGACCCCCCTTACGTTCGAGGCTGGCGAAACATCAATTCGGGCGAGGGTTAACAATTATCGCTTTCGCCTCTCGGTCTTAAAGGGACCCTCCCACCTTCAAAAAAGTTTATGAATTGGCATGAAAGTGATGTCGCTCGGTTCAGAAAGAGCGAAAACGAATATCTACCAAATTTCATCGAAAAATATTCACCGGTTTTCAAGATATTAGACTTTTACTTTTGTTTACTTTTTGGGATCTCCGCTGTTCCTAGCGACTTTATTTGAAAGTGCGGCATTTGTTGCGCGCAAAGCAGCATATACCACCGCGTGCTGCCAAACGTTTTAGTAAAAGATTTAAAAATCGTTAGATCTCCGCTGACGTCACAAATTCTAAGGGGGCATACCAATGCATTAGCCCCTTAGAATCCGAAAACTGCAAGTTTGAAATTCCATATCTCCGAATTAAAGCATTTTTCGATGTTGTGAATGCCCAAACCGGTATTTTCAGGCCATGGCCACCAATTTGGCTATCTCAACTCAAAACTAATGTTAAGGTGGGAGGGTCCCTTTAATGAGTTACACCTTTCGGTCTTAGTGTATTTCCTGCTTGAACGGGACTTCAAAGCAATAAAGCAATCAACCCTGGCCGTTTCACTTTCAGTTACCTATCTTTTAATGAGGCCCAAAATACCTGAACACCGATAATTCCATTAAGCTTTACTCTTAACAGCAAAATATGATGACTTTCGAAATTCGTCACTACATCCAGCAAGTCAAGACGGTTGCGTCATTTTACTGTGTAACATCTCAGCACAAAGTCTTCTCAAAGAGGGTGTATTAATAGTTCAATGGCGTATTAGAGACGGGGACACCTTTCACCTCACATTGTATGTAGTTAGGCTACTCGTTTTTACTGCCTCAGCCGAGAGACAGGAATCTGAGGGGTTCGGGGGTCTAATGTGATTGTTGGTATAGGTACCTACGTGTGTCTAGTGACGAGGCAGTTTCTCATTTACAACGTCATTGTCCCGCCGTTTCGTCATGGGAAAGCGGAGGATGGTAAATCGGTTGAGTGGCTATGAGTTCTTTGGACGAACTGAGCTTGTTGATTAGGTAGTAGGTACCAATGAAATGAACCAATGAAAGCCGCCGCGAATCAAAAGCGGATGCACTATGTATAGAAAAGACGAAAACAGGAGATGAACCAAATACCTCCATTAAAATTCGTAGGTAAAATTTATTGTCAACACGTTATGGTCATCTTTAGGAGCTATTTATTCGTAAGAAAAATAGTAATCACTGGCAAAAAAGTTTCCCTGAATTTATTTGCCAACTGTGCTGTGATGTTCGTTTACACTACACAGCTAATGCGATCGAGTTAAGTACCATTTGCCATATTGAAACTAGCATTTATGTACCTTTCTATCGAATTCTTCACCGCGCCAGTCCGGGAGATTCGGAGACGGGACCGATGGTATCGATCGCTGATCACCGGCATCCACCAACGATACCGCCAGGAGCTGGTGGCGGACCGCCACCCAGTCTCCAAACTGTTTACCAACCGAAACCTGCTTAGTGCCGATAGCGAGCTATGCTGACGATGCAAGGCATGCAAACGGATTGTCTGTTGTGAAAATCAAAGAGGCACCTTAGGCACGTATCTCAGCCGACGAGATGATCAGCCGGCATTCAAATTCAGCGCAAAAACGCGCTCGTTTGTCTTAGCTGCGCCATAGTTGCGTTCGATGCTCGTAACAGGGCGTTGGCTGCTTTCGTGTTCCTGCCCCCAGGCCTGATATTCGGCCTTGGCCGCTTCTAACGAAGTGTGTGGTGTGGGGGTCTGCTTTCACTCGGCGTCCAGTGTGCTTTGGGGGCGCCCGCCGCGTGGGTTCAGTGAGGTGAGACACTACGAATGGATTGATAATGCAAACAAGCTCATCGCTCGTTGGCAGGTATATATGTTATGCATGGCGTCAGGAATTGTTTTGTGATTTTTATCAACATCAGTTAAACGGACCACCTCTGATCATTCATGAAGCAAAACAAAAACCGCACAGTTCCTCATACAACGAAATATATGAAAACTGTATTGGCATTATGGCAGGAGAGACAAAAACAATGCTGCATAATGTGATGTCACTGTAGCACGAGGGTGAAGCTTGGAACATGTGTCATTTGCCCTCGGCTTTGTCTCTGGTTTTAAAAGTTCAGTGTCACGCTTGAATGAGTACATGGAATGATGGGAAAACGTCTCATTTCTCGTTGATTTTTTCAGATAAGGCCACCGTCAAGGCAGCCAAAGCCTTCCAGCTAAGGCAGCACCCTTCCAGATATGGAGAGTGGTGAGGATCAGACGACAGGAGACATTTCTCCCGATGCTCCAGAAGAAAATCTCGCAGAAAGTCTGGGCCGCCGAGACATGGGACAGCGCCCTCGCTCTACCATGGCGCATAGAAGACATGGCGGAGGATTCAAAAAGCACTGCGCCCTACACACAGGAGGCAGGGAGGATGAGGCTACAGACAAGAAAACACACCATCCTGACGGTGAAATGCCTTCAGTAGAGGCTGTTGGCGAACAAAATAAGGCCCCCGCCACAAACCTGTGACACACTCACAACACTCGACCGATGTTTGCAATACGCACCGGATAGGTATGTCGCAGTGTGCATTTGCTGTCTCGCTGCTTACCAAGATCTCGTCGTGTCTGAGTCATTGAAATGACCTGCTCAACGTGTACAGCTGCCTCATTTGATCCGAAATAAATGTATTCTTGGTTTGTTTGGATAGGCTTCACAATAGAGCTAACAACATGTGTGTACTGCAATGTGCGTAGCGTGTCGTACCACACTAAAAATGTCATTAGCGTGCAATATAACTGGCTTCCTTTAATGAATACAAAACTAAAAAGTGACTTGTGATGTACCACGCTGCTTTTATAAGGGACTTTACTTAACCCGTGCCCCAGTGTCAGTCTGGATTTTCCACGACCTGGTGTGGGGGGTGTTTGAACACCCCCCAACTAACTCGGCTCCTGGGCCACGTAGCGACCACGCGGTAAGCGGCAATCGAAAGAACGTCCAAAATAAGGACGAAAACACTTCGGGCATTTTTTGGGTCAGGTCAAAGGTCAGGTCACCAGAGGTCACCAAAGGTAAAATGTTGACTATTTCAACATTTTGGAAACTGCCAACGGCTATCTCGGGAACCGATAGAGCTACAGCGCCGCGAAAAAGCGCATTCGATAGACCTTTTACAGACCTTTCTGAGTAATATTCTCAGATTTGACCTCAGGTCAACGGTTTAGCCTCCAGAGGGCAAAAACTCCAAAAATAGCCGTTTTTACGAAAATCGGTTTTTCGGCGATAACTTTTGACTCAAAAGAGCCATGACATTACTTTTGCCAGCATCGTGTTCCTCTCGTCGAGACGCGTCGAATGAACTATAAGTTGACCTTGAAAGGTCAACTTGAAAATTTGACCTCAGGTCAAGGTCATGACCTGACCGGAAAAGGTCATGTTGCATATCAGTCGATCCGCAACGTCGAGCCGAACACATCTAAGGCGTTTTAAGCGCTCTAGCACGCCTCTATCAGAAGTTATTAGCGAAAAACTGTTAGATTCTGTTCGTGACCTCTGTGCCTGAGATGACCTCGGGGACATAACGAGGGGTCACAGTTGCCATTTTCCGGTTCAGTGTGTCAATTTTACCTACATCTCGATGTTTGAGAGTGTCTAGAATAGCGTTCGTGCAAAACAGACGCTTTTCAATTTTCTCCCATTGACTTATAATGGAGAGGCCGCAAAATTGACCTGACCTTAGGTCACCGATATCAAAATTCCGAGATATACATTTTATAGATACTGTTACTCTCATCAATCGCTGAAAGTTTCAAAGTGATCGGTCACTCGGTGTAGCTATGGCAGACATTGAAACTTTTTATGAGGTGAGGTCACTTCATGTGACCTGGTGACCTGACCTTGAATAACCTTGGTCTGAAATTTTCACAACATGTGTAGAATTGATGTATGATAATGTGTACCAAAAACGGCGGCGCGGATTGAGATATCTGCGAAAAACCGCATGGAGGTGTTCAAACACCCCCCCCCCCCACACTTGGGCGCGGGTTAATAGGCATAACCAAACGAAAAACTACTGCAAACACAGTTTTATTTAACTGTGGATAAGTGGTGTTCGTATATTTTTTCGCTGACAACTGTGGCTCATCCCTATGAAAGCCCGACACTACAACCGTCTTAGAAATGGAATTATTGCAGCTGCCAGCTCACAATTTACTTGTGCTTTCCGCGTTATGATACTGAGTATCATGACCCCCGATTGATCACATCTGGAATCGTTGGCGCTGTGCGTTGTGTGACGCACCGCGATTTCACCGTCACGCTTCAGCGCCACCCGAACCCGGCGTACCGTCTCTGCTTCACCACAGCGGCACAGCAGAAGATTGTCACAGGACGGCGTGACCCGGTATCACCCATTCTCAGGAGCACGGCCTCAGAAGGCAGATCTATAAATGAATTCCAACATATTAATCCAACATATGGTTACTTGTAGTCAAATGCTGAGAGATATTCAACTCCATGGTAACCGATACCAAAAGCCAGCTTGGCTGAGCTTTACCCGGTCTCATGCCTGTCGTGGGTGCGTGCTGGAAAGGCCGGGGATTCCACACTCAGAGCTCTGGACGCCCACCACGGACCGCGGAGGAGGGCAGGAGTCGCAGCTCGCCCAGCGCAAGTCACGGAGAAACGAGCACGGGGGCGGCTCGGCCGAGGGCGTCTTCTCGACGACTGAGGAAGATGGAACACTCGGTCGTTTAGGGCGAGACTGACCGTCATAGCTTATTGATTTGGGCTGGGACGAGCGAGATAATGCAATGCTGCAAAAGTCATTAATCTCATTGAGCTTGGGCAAATCTTTAGAAATTGCCATATTTTTCGCCGATACCCTGCATTTTATGTATCAGCATCAGCAGCTTCATCATTTTCTCATCACTCATCACTTTCAAGGTAAATTATAAGGAACTCGTTTACAGTTTATTCCACGACTGTTATACCTACACGGACACAGTCCGACTGCGGACACTCGGCCGTTCTTGGAGCGTCTCTCGGTGTCGCGGCGGTGAAACCCCGCCGGCCCGGACGCGGCGCAATGCTCTGATTGTGGCGCAGCGTCGCGCCGCCACCACCGCACTCGGTCCTCCGACGCCGTCACGCCGAGTCGCGCGCGGCCGTGACGCCAGCCGATGGTGTCGTCTTTCACCGGCGTCTAACTAATTACGTTTTCTTCCGTAAACGTAATTGGACGAGTTAATTTTCGATCGTTATCATTGTATGACAAAATAGCTAGTGACGTATTTGATTTCATTCTCACTTTCCAGTTCAAGTTTGATACATTCTCTCATGTACAGAGTGTACAGAGGTCTATGATTCTCTCTATCAGGAGCTAGCTGTGTGTAAGGAACGGTGGCGGTCCAAACATTGGATGAAACATGGAACGTAAACATATTTTAGGAACGAATACACTACACACGAATGTAATTGAGGTTAATCACTTTCTCGGAAAACTTACACTTGCAATGACAGATTGCCGTCCGGAAACTGACAATGTACGCAAACAAATGGCCTCAGCAGGTCGCCGCATCCTACTTCGGAGATGTGGCACATTCAACCCTGTACAACTAATTAGCTGAGGTCCGGCTAGTCACGTGCAACCTGGTCACGTGCGAAATAATTGAAACCATCAATACCCGGCATGAAAAGGACTCAGCGTGCGTGCAATCCACCCGTAAGTCACACACGTGTCTGTTATTTTCAGCAATTACGCGATGATTGCTTGCCAATGGAACATGTTGAACCCAACACCCACTGCGTTTCTGATAATTGCCTTATGTTACCAGTCCCGTGAATAGCAACGTATAATAATACATTGACAGTTGATGTCCTGTTTTTCTGTTGTTGGAGGAAAATATTGTACAGGGTGTCCCAAAAGTAAGGTCATCATTTGTTTTGGCCACACCGCCAAAAATACGCGATGGATAGAAATAAATAGGACATCATATGAAAGAGCATTTTATAAAATTTTATTCTGATATACATATGAGTCAATACATTGGCTCGTAGCCCCACATTTGCTGATTTTCTGCATGGCTACCATTTCGGGCCGCGTGCACGAATAGACTGCGTTTTACTTCCTCCACTATTCTGGAGCGATTCTCCGGCGAGATGCCGCTTATGTTTGCTCGGAGGGATCATCCTTTAGTTCTTCCCGGCTCGTTGGGTTGTCCTAAAAGACAACCTTTCCGTTGTGTACCCAGAGAATAAAAATATGAAGGTGTAACGTCAGGTGACCGCGGAGGCCACTCAATGGCGTTGCCCTGACTGAAAATTACGCGATCTCACATCCACTCTCGGAGACAATGCATGATCTTCAGGACGGTGCAAGCATAGTCTCCATCCAGCTGAAACCACTGCTGGTTGATGGTGTCGGCACAGCTGCGTTGCGACGAGCGGAAGAACCACTGGGAGGACTCTCGGCCACCTCTCTTGATTTATTTTCACCCGATTCCCGCTGTCGTCCTCAGGACCTCGAAGCACAGGTGGCTATGTATACATGCCCTGTGCGTACATTATACCTTTTTTCTGACGTTTTACCGGTTGAGGCGAAACTATGCATGAGTTCAGAGATAGGGCGAGCTGATAGGGTCTGCTTAGGGCCGAAAACTGGGCGGTATTTACCCTTTGTTTTAATGACGGACCCTCTCTAAGAGTTGAATTTCGACCTTCTCAGTTTTATGCCTACTGCTCGATGTAGTTATGATCAAAAATGTTTTAAGCATGCAAGAAAATAATTTTATGGATGTACCTTGCACGTGTTAAAATTGGAAGTGATTCGGACTCTTACTTCTCGAGATATTTAAGTTTTAAATCATGACCTTACTTTTGGGACACCCTGTATTTTACATAGTAAGGGAATTCAATTCATAGTTAATTCAGCTCGCAAGTAACATCCGACATCGGGAAGCATGCACGCAATCACCGTTCTAATGGTCAAAATTACCAACGTATGTACCGCATTACCATTTTCAATTAGCGCCTACGTCACAGCAATCAACAGCACAATGCAATGACTAATGAGCAGCGCATCATGCACCGTTGGCCTCACTGACCTACGGCCCACCTTCTAAAGCCAATCCTCTGCACGCTATTTAAGCGGCCGCAGTCCATCTCGCTGGAATCACCTACTGACCTGGCGGGGGGGGGGGGGGAGCTCATCTAATCATCCGCATCCCTCTGCATCGGTCGCCGCCCGGCGCCATCCACGACCCTGCAGGGTAGCATGGATGCGGTCATGCAGACAGCATGCGTAATGAGATGTCGCCCGAGTGTCAAGCTTTTCTCCTGCCAGACTCATCTCCAGAAGGTGAGCGATCGGATCGGCATACTCGTAGAGAGCTGGCCAATCGCGAAAAGTGACATCCCGTCGGCGTGGATGTTGACGTATACGATCGCATCGCCTGAGTTTGCTGAAAGCTGCCGCGATACGCACGCAACTTTCTGTTGACAGAGCGGCGGGGATGGATCGAAACGAGCGGACGCTTGGAGATGGAGGAGCCGATGACGTGGCAACTCAGCTGAGATGTAGCCAGCAGTGAGCAGTTGCCGCTTACTTTTGGCCTCTCGTGAAATTGCTAGAAAATTTATCCTTGTTTATTCGTCTGTCTGAGGTCGGAAATGTTATCCACTATGCTGTTTACGAATTATTTTAATGGCGCTAAAACAAAATTCCGCAGATGTTTCAGTTGCTCGATTGCCCACTTAGCGACATCGCCAACATTTTACCTACCTACGTGCCAGGGTAAAATATCGAAATGCTCTCGCATCGAATCAGGGGGAAACCATGTCAGATTTTCCTTTACAGCGAGCATTAGGGTCTGGCCCTTGTGTGAGGTCTGGTATTAGCGCTCAGAACAAAAGGTTTTGGTATTTAGTCCAGATGTCCATCATTACGCACCGAACTGATGAACCAAATTCGCCACTAATACACCGGCGGAGTAGGCGGGCACTTCGAGCCACACAATAGACTGAACCATTCGTCTGACACAAATGTTCTCTTACATCACCATATCAATGCCGGTCTCACAAAGATAGCAGATGATGCGGAGTGAAAGATCACTCTGACAAGAAGTTGGCCCGGGTAGTAAGAATGAAATTGGAGCAGCCATGTTTTTCGTCGATATGCCTGAACGGGCGTGTTTTCACCGATTCGATGTGACAGTCTTGGAAAGGGGGGGGGATGGGGCGTGACTTATTATTGGTACCGGACCAGCCTCTAGAACAATGGTAAGGCCACGCGTTTGTTTGGGATATTGTCTTATCAGTTTTCTACTTTCGTTAGGCAGGCAATGAACATTGGACCCTGTGGACTGTGTATACGAGCATGCTCCAGCAGTTATAGGTAAGCTACACAGCCAATTATCAATACAGATGTGAGCCTAGCACTCATTGATGAATTATCCACGAGGCAAGACCCAAAGCTGAACTAAAAGCATTTCACATGTTTCTAAAAGGTCCGACGTCAGAAATAATGTCATTATAAGGTCTGACCTCACTAAGTTGTCAGATGCCCTTGCATTCCTTCACTAATCCATCCAAGACATGACCTAATCTTCCTCCTAGCACTAATCGGACCGAAGCACTCGCAGGCTCCGACCGGACCGGCGTCGTATCGGCGCATCAGTCCTCTGTCAACCGACACCGCTCAGTCGTGGCACCGTTGGACGCGGTCGGCGGTCATGACACGGCAGATATCGGTGCGGTACGGGCTAGGTCAAACGGTCGCGCGCGCCGCCGGCCGACGACGGCGCAGCTCTGCCGAGAGGCCCCGTGCAGAGGACGGTCCAGCCGGGTCACTGACCCGACCGGACGCAGCACGGCTGTGCAAATAATTACCGAGAAGGCCGTGGCGTTGTAAGCCGTGGAGCTACCAACGATTGGAAGGCTTCTTTATTTCTTAAGGCCGAGTAAAACAAGAACATTCTTGCTCATTGGTTTACTGTTAGTGAGCGAGTCAGTGCAGTCAGGCTCAAGGACTAAGCTGATGCCTTTTTTACCCGAATGACCTGAGGCTGCAGCCCATCTAACCGACCGCCAGTCAAAGAGGTCACACACTTCCTGCGCCTGCCGCTACTCCAGCGTGCCGACTGCGGTCCGTGAGCCTGCAATCTGCCCTGATCGGGCGGGCGTGCGACTTCGCCGGGGGCCTCAAACCACCCCATCCCACCGAGCTGCGGCGGCACGTTTGAACACGGCGGCGGCACGTGCAACTGGCTCGATGGGACCGCAGAGGCGGCTCCGACACGACCGCACGTGCTCGTGGCGGTCGGAACGGCGGCCACAACACCGCCGCACGGCACGCTTTTCGAGCGGTATGTATCAAACCCGACACGGCTACACACTTTCCCGCGACGGGCGGCCGCTCGGGGCGGAAAAGCGGACGGCCAGCGGAAGTCGAAGGGACGCCGCCGCGCCGGTGCTGGGAGCTCCTGCAGCGGGGCACGGAGGGACGCGGCCCAGCCCGCTAATTTCCGCGGCCGACGGACGGTGGTGTCATTAGCGGCCCGTGCCGGCACTGGTGTGAGCCATCGCGCCGGCGTGACCATGGCCTAATGATCGCCTTCCGAGCGGTGTAGGGAGCACCGGCCGGCCGGCAACGAAAGTCGGACACGACGCCACCAAAAAAACGGCCAAAGTGGGGACGCCGGGCTCGCAACCGACCGGCAGACACGGTTAGGGCCTTCAATAAACCACCTCGGCCGCCCGTGGCTGGTTTCTAGGCGCCTAATAGCTGGTGCGAGGCACTTTGGGCTCGTCAAGAGATGACCCGATGACTTACAGCGATGGAGCGCTGGAGAGGAGGGCTGACATGATGCCTATTCGTGTTAGGGAAAGAAGGTAGGAACCTTACTTACAAGCATACCACAGCAGCAGAATTGTGCCAACAGGAGAGAAGCAAGATAGGTGAGTGTGGGGGTTAGCTGGAGATGTCACCGATGACTGATTTTTTCACAAGGAAAGATTAAAGGAACACCTTTTGCCTTATTTTGTTCACAATATAAGAGCCTGACATACGAATACCGTTACTTGAGTCCTTAGTCATCAATTTGAGCTTATTGTAGGTAAATAAGTGTCTATTAAGCAATATGTAGGTATAGGTGCTTAGCGTTTTTGTCGCAGAAATGATTCGGTATTATGTAGATCGGTCACATGCAGTTAGCTATAACAATTATACTTTACCAATGAACTATACCAATAAAAATATACCTTTTATGAAAGGCGCAATAAATATTAGCGAAAGAATGAGATAATTACGGAGCGAGCGAAGCGAGCGTAGTCTTTCCTTAGATTAACGGAAATTTCTGAGTATGAGCGGCCGGCCGGCCGGCCGTGCGGACGCTTTTGCGAAGCTTATATCTCAGCAACCACTTGACCGATTTACACGGGATAATTTTTGTAGGGTAGCTTCATTCCTTCTACCAAGTATTGGACTATTCCCGATGCATGTGGGTGACCCCTTATGCACGTGCCACGCGCAAAACGAAGAGGTGTCAGTTTTGTAATTGTTGCAATATCTCGGTAACTACTTGGCCGATTGCGCTGAAAGTTGGCATGTAGGTAGGCACCCCCTAGGCACTGCATATCCATGTGCCAGAGTTGGGGTGCTGCTGCACGTGCGCACGTGCAGGGGTCGTTTCCAGATCTCGAGAACGGCTGGACTGATGGCGCTCAAATTTGGTACACGGTTAGGGACCAGTTAGTAGGGTGCCGTGCACAAGTCAGTTGGGACCCATTCTGCACGTGCGCACGTGCAGGGTGCCGCTTCCAGATCTCGAGAACGGCTGGGCCGATTGTGCTCAAATTTGGCACCTCGCTAGAGACCGGTTAGTAGGGTGCCGTGCACAAGTCAGTTGGAGGTACCCCCTCGAACTTTCGCACGTGCAAGGCTCACCCTCTCGCTCGCTCCGTTAGTCGCCCCAAAAGGCGCTATACTGGTTGATAGTCGATTATGACAAAAATAACCCTGAATAGCCACGCATGGCTAAACAGCGTCGTCAAATGTTGAAGGCTAACCGGGACTTGCTTTTATAACACGGCAGATCTTTAGACTCAAGGGAGGGGGATTAGGGAAATGTCCCCAGCTGTAAAGTTGTCCATCTTCACCCATTCCGTCACCTCCATCACCCCGAAATGATATTTAGAAATGCTGTCGATTATGTGGCTTGATCATTATAACGCTAACGGTAACATATAATTGAATAGCATTACCATTCTCTACAATACGAAAATGTCATGATAAGATGTGAACGCGTACATGCCAATCAAGAATCACACCGAATAGGTACTTCAACGAATGGCCAGTGTTATAAACAGATAACGAGGCATGGCTAGCTGGAAAAAAAGCTTTAGGTGTCATTATTCCATCGAATAGAACATACCAAAACGCACCTAAACAAATATCTGAAATAGCAGCGACATACTGACCCCAGCAAACGGCAGTAGCCTCCCCTGACCAATCGGAATTCCTCGGAATTCCACTCCGTCCACCTCACTGTCTCCTTCCCCCTCCCATCTCTCTCTCTCTCTCTCTCTCTCTCTCTCTCTCTCTCTCTCTCTCTCTCTCTCTCTCTCTCTCTCTCTCTCTCTCTCTCTCTCTCTCTCTCTCTCTCTCTCTCTCTCTCCCTCTCCCTGCGTGGCGGCGCTATCCTCCCCCGGCCGTCGCCGGGCCGTCGGTGGCGGTCGTCGACGGCGCGCGGGGCGGCACCAGTCGTCGGCCGGCAGTCCTCCGGAGCACACGTGCCATCTCCTCCGCCACACCGCCGCCATGCGTGCCGTCTGCCTACTGGGAGTGCTGCTGGTGATGGCGGCAGGAGCGTCGGGCCGCTGCCGCCGCTTCCCCGCCATCGAGACGTTCGATATTGACTCGGTGAGTACCGACATTTGGTGAATAGGTACAGATGGGACCGATGTTGGGTGTGGATGCATGGCTGGCATTGGGTGCAGAGGTAGGCCTATGACTGGCAGCGAGTGCAGAATGCAGAAGCAGGACTGTGTCGTTTCGATCACGCAAAAATATTAGGCACATTATGTGTTTACGACGTTCCAAACACTAGCTCTCGTTGGCTTGCCTCCACATGACGCTGAAACCGAGGCAAGAAAGGCCGATACGGGCTGATAACCCTGAACTCCTCTTATGAACTGATGCAGCCTAAGGCAGTGCCAAGACAGGTAGAATAGTTAACTATCTAAAGCCGCTAAAGCCTATGATTTTCGAAATTGTATGTAATGAAAAATACTAAATGCGCTCACTCGTTTATTAGGAGACTTGTATCAAAACAAGGCTAAATCGGCAAAGGCGAAGTTGCGGCACTTCTCAAAATATGCAAATTCATTTTGGGACCTCCCGGTTATCAACGATTTCGTTCTTTTCCCCTGTATCAAAATTTTGACTTTTCAAATGCAACCCGGTGCCGATGAGACCAGTCTGATGGAGGACTTCCCATCAATCAGTTGTGCGGCTCTCGAGATCGCCATGCAAGTAAATCACCGCTTATGATCACTGATCTATATGTAGATGTTTATGTTTATGAAGTAATTATTTCTTTATAAGTAGGTACAAAAAGTTCCTTGTTCAAAACTGCGTAGAATAAAAGACCAGAAATTTCCAGCAAACTCACTCAGCTTTCCTTACGCGTATAGCAGGCTTTTCTTCCCTATCTCTCAAAGAGCAGATAACAGCGGAGAGTGGAGACACGTGGGCTATCATCTGAAATGCTGCTCTGGAGGACAGCGCTTATCGTGAAAGCCGAAATGCTGCTGTGATGGACAGTCCATACTTGAAAACTATGCAGCTCAGTCGCGCATTCAGTACCTAATAAGTTGTGTCATCGATCCTCAATCCTTGAACCTCGAAACCTCGTTCCTCAAAACTCACAAGTTTAAAGACTGTTATTAGTTACTTCTACCTATGTATACTTTACAGTCTTGTTTGACTGATACTACGCATCAGTTGGCGATGACCCTAAGCTTCGGTGCTCCTGTTGTGTGCGCTGATGCAGTTACTTGGACGGACCGGTGCTAGTGTCTTGTGTTTTATTGCAGTCGCCTGGCGTGAGTAACACTTGTGTGCGTTATTGCAGTTACTGATAGGATTGGTGCTAGTGCTGTGTTATGTTATAGTTTAAGTATCAGGTGCCAGTGTTATGTTGCAGCATGTAGGTACTGCTGTGTGTGCTGCTGCAGTTACCAGGGCCAGTGCAAGTGCTAGAGGTTATGTTGTAGTCACCAACAAGAGGCAGTTTGGATACTGTTGTGTGTGCAGCTGTAGTCAGTCGCCAATGTTGTGTTTGACGATTATCACTATAGCGGACGGCAGGTATTTGGGGACAAAAATGATCCAGTGAACGTCTTTTTTGTCTAATAACATTGAGGTTCAATTATAAACGGTCAACACATAATTCAACATGAACAACATTCTAACATGGTTTACCTACGACATTACCTTTTTTGTATGCGACTACAGTCGATAATATAGTGTGCTTTACTGTTGTCACTAATGTTTACTGTTGGGTTTCATATAATGGTCCCAGCGCGCAAAAAACTGGTTCAAGACAGTGATTTGTTACCTGCGTTTAAGCGCAACGGCTGCTTCTCAGAGTAGAATTTTAGGAGAGTTAAAGAAAAAGTGCATAATCGCAGCCACAGTTGATTCACGGAAACTACTCCAAAGCTTTCCGATGTAAATCTCTAGTCATCGTTGGAGAGATGGCGTTGAGTAATGGGAGGACAGAACTGCGTTCAAACGCATCTCCTGTACCATCGCTCGAGAGCAAAAGTGACAGGGGCGGACAGAAGTGACCGGTGCAGATTGGGAGAAAACGACCGACGGGAAAGAGATAGAGAAAGGAAGGAAGAGAGAGAGAGAGAGAGAGAGAGAGAGAGAGAGAGAGAGAGAGAGAGAGAGAGAGAGAGAGAGAGAGAGAGAGAGAGAGAGAGAGAGAGAAAGAGAGAGGGAGAGAGAGAGGGGGAGGCGGTGAGATCCGAAAGGTGACAGGATTTAGGAGTATCCGACGAGCACTAAGTGCTCACCGTGACGAGAGGTTCCCGCCTCCCCCGCACGAAGCGTGACGGTTGGTTTCTCACGCTACCGGCGCCGCTGGGGGTGTGTAGTATACTACGCTATCTCCTACAGGAACTGCTCAGCCGTGACGCGGAGGGACACTAATCGTAACTCGTGCGTTGCCATTAACAAAACATAGGGCTATTGGTGAATAGGCTACACCGGTTGACGAAAGAATGCCCGAAATTCGCACGCCCGAGCGAGCGTGCTGGTCCCGAACTTCCATGACCCCTCTGTGTCTGCTCGTTTTTACATCTTACGTTTCCCCATTTCAGTACCTGGGCCGGTGGTACCTGCAGTACATCTACACCAACGAGGCAACAGTACCGCTGTCACAGTGCTGGAGCTGGCTCTACTTCAAGGACCGAAACGACAAGCTCAGGATCCAGACTAGCTACGTCAACAGCCTGTGAGTAGCGATTGGAACTGCGCAGCGCAAGTACAATTCGGTATTCAGCTTGAGAAAGGGCACCCAATGGGCGCTTCTTTATAAGGCGATATCTTTCCAAACAGCGTTGTTGCAAAAGATCAGCGACCAAAAGTCATTGGAAATCACAAAGTTTATAAACACTATGCTACGCTCAGTTCAAATACTTACGTTATCCTACCCAAAACGCGATGTCGTTGGCACGTGAATCTCCGCTCGCCCGTCCCGTGCGAGCGACTTTCTGCCCGTACCGTCTGTCACCAAATCGATGTACTGTCACCAATCGAGAGCTCAGCTACCCTTATCAGTCGCGGACTCACGAGATGAATGCGCGTCCGGCCCCGGACGAGGAACAATGCCTGGTGAACGCGAACAATGTTCTGAATACGGCGGCTGAGTGCCGGGGTGGCGCGTGAGGGGCTTCTCAAATACCGACTGTGTCTATGGGTTTTATCCGAACACCGACAAAGTGGCCGTGACAGAGGGAGCTATACGGTGACCCGTATCACACAAGCTGGCACTTAGGTATTTATTGTTAACATCGTAAGGGCAAAGTCAAAGTGAAGAGCAGCATATTAGTTTAGACCATCCCAGCCCCTAGGTTCCAAATTGCACGCACAGTCATTTCTTCCACACGTTTTTCCCAACTCTGCGCGTGGTCGGAACAATAAAGAATCACACAACCCCACAAACAATCGTCGTCTAAATTTCGTTTTGTTCTCAGCGATCTCCTTAACCTCACCCGCGGCCGACACTGGCGGTTTCCGTGGATCACTCCCGACCCATTACCCTTCTGGGCGGCGGCCTTTGTCCTGACGCCGACCCGCTTTCCCGCCGGAAGCGAGGCGCAGAGGCTGGCGCCCGGTCACGGCCCGAGAGACCCATGCCGTGCAGCTCGGGACACAAGTGTGCTCTCCTACTCAAAAACCACCGCGGGCAGGCGCCAGTCGCGTGAGCTGCATCCGCGCCAGGCTAGAGAGTGTGCCAGAGAACAGAAACAGTGCCGCCCTGTGTGTAAAACGCGGAGGAAAACACCGGCTTCCAGGTCAAGTGGCTATTTTGGTGTCCGGGAGGCTCATGAGATCACAGATGTTCGAACCACGATGTAGACCAGAGCATTCCACCTCGAGTGATAAAAACCCATATCCAGCTGTTGCGAACATAAACGGTTGGAGCCTGCATGGTTTCGGATATTCAATCGAACGAGTGCCCTCTTTGTGAACAAAATCAAAAATTTCACACGAGCTGTAAATCATTTCGATGAAAACAATCAGCACTCGTGTTTCATTTCATTTTACCTTATTGTAGAATACGTGTTTTCAACTTTTCAATCAAACCTGGCTGTGCACCACCGCATCGGTCTTGGGATGGCACTTCCGGACCGAAACAGGAATGTTGCCCTGCGACAGAACGCCTGACTGAATGCACGTCTCCGTTTCAGAACCAACCGAGTCACAAACTACCAGAACCGTCTCTGGATGAAGAATCCGTCGGAGCCATCCATCATGCGCTACAAGCAAAACTACTTCCTCTGTGAGTATCCAGTCATGTAAGCGGACTGACACCCAAAATATCAGTCAAAGTCAAAACCACGTTCACCGTTCAATCAACAATGACGGATGACCACTTCCGGTAGAAGATCTAAGCACGTTCAGCAAAAGTGTAGTCTTTTTTTAATGTCATTGCCTAAATTTTCAAATAGCCCTTCCGCATCACGCCTCACCATCATCACATCTCATTATATCATCTTACCACATTAATCCATCACAATCAACACCCCGGGGCCGGTATTTCCCACCGCGCCCCGCCCCGGGTCACACCGCGGGGCCCTGCCGTCGGGAGCCGGGAGGGTGCGCTGGCCGGGCTCCCCGCGGGTCGCCGCGCCGGCCGGGCCCTTTCACCGGCCGCCGCCGGTCGTGCTCCAATAAAGGCGGCGGTGATGAGCCGCCGTGGCCGGGCGGGGCGGCACGCACCGTCTACCGTGACACGGCCTCCGACCGGCGCCGAGGCGCCTCCCGCGGCTCCACTTCTCCACGGATTTTCACTTTTCGAGCTCGACAAAGAGCTCAATCGGCTTTCGGGTGGCAGGCATGACAATGAGCACTCGAACGCCTTCTGAGAGAAAGCGCCAGGGACTGTATGGCTTCATTCGTCATAGGAGTTATTCCTCACACAGAGGTCCTCCATGACGTTATAATTGGATCAACTGGTAAGATTCGGGTCACAGCCTGTGTCGTTTTCCGGTTATTGTTACCGAACCGACACAATGTGATCGACCAGTCAGGCAGGTAGTCACGCTGAGCACAGAGAGCTACCGTAATACTCCACTATCAATAAAAAGCTGAGGCATGTAATCCGAGGTTTGGCGAGAGGCATCCCCAATCAGCACACAGCTTCAAAATTGTAATGTCACATAGAACAGTGCAAATAGTGACCTCACTGACCTTAGGTCAGGTCATTCCACACGGGCGATTCCAGGCACCCGATCAAGAAGGTCACATCGAGCCGTGACTGCGGATGTGCCGTGACGCGCTTACCCGTAACACCGTCACCACCTAACGACATCACGCCGACACCCGCATGACACGGCGTCACGGGGACAGACGCCGCGTCATCTCTTAAGCCATTTGTTATCGTACCTCGTCATCACTCAGTCTCCATTCTAGTGGCGTGGCTGCTCACTTGTCTGATCTCTCC
This sequence comes from Amphibalanus amphitrite, assembly GCF_019059575.1. Taxonomy (NCBI): domain Eukaryota; kingdom Metazoa; phylum Arthropoda; class Thecostraca; order Balanomorpha; family Balanidae; genus Amphibalanus; species Amphibalanus amphitrite. Next base: position 66,156 of record NW_024883154.1, read on the forward strand.
CTCGCTATCTCCCTGAGCACGATCATCTTACGAGGCACTCGACTTCGTCACAAACACCCACACTCCATCCACGTTCTCTGACACATGCTTTGTCAGAGCGTCATAATAAAGATCGTAAGGTAGTGGTCTTCAAAAGCGGAGACAGTTCATCCTAATAATAGACTGTTATTACATTTGCGGAGATTCGAGTCGTGAGAGGTAATGCACCCTGAAGGCAATCATTTTTGCAAATAACATTGCAACCACGTAACGAACAGCTCATCAGACATTCATTTATCTGCATTCCAATTGTAGGCAATGCATAGCGTATTTATGATGCATTTCAAATGAATGAAATGCCTTTAGGAGTTAGTCTGACCTTTATCCGGTACCCAACAGCTCCCGTAGTCATTTTAAATCAGCAGCGATCCGTTGACCTAACAGATACGTGCAGACTAGCCATTACATGCTTCAACCCATGACCGCACCGGTCACAGCAAATGTGTCCATAAAGCAGAGTTTTACGCGCTCTCAGGTGACCGAATTTCCTCCACCCTCCACATTCATCGACACCTACACACTCGTACACGAGTACACAAAGGTGGGGCACAATCCCAGCCTCTCGTTCGCGCGAGTGGATCTGCATAACCGGAGCTGCGGTGACCGCCGAGGTCACGCTCTGGCCGCGTCCCGCTATACCGAGCCGTCTCGAGTGCTGTACCATTGTTCGGCGGGGCGGGCCGACGACAGAGCGCGGCGAACTTGACACGCGAGCCCGGCGCGGCTCCGTCTGGGGTGTCGGCGCCGCCACCCACCGACACACATGGGTCGGACGAGCGCCGACAGTCGCGACCCGGATCTGAGGCCAGGGATGGAGGCGGATTCACGCAGCGGCGAATCAGTCAAACGTGATGAGACGGAATGGGAAGGCGTGGACAATCTCTGTCTCACGGATGATATGAACAGGCGGGATGGCGGATTCACGTCATAGACGTCATTCACGGCAGATTCACATGACTGCCTTTGTTTCGTCTCCAATGCCGCATATTGGTAGACATTGCAGCGGTCCGAATGTTCTAATATGAGACACGAATTACCTAATGAAAAGAAGTCGAACAGCACACTATGACAAGCAGCAAGTGTAACAAAGCGATACAAGAGACCCTAACGGAACACCTATTAAACGCACCCTGTATTTTGCCACTCTGTAACGAATGCCTCTCATCAACCTGCTCTTTCCTGTCTTCATTAACATATCCTCCAGCACTTTCCGCCCGCCTCGCCCCGATTAAACACGTGTGGCGTGACTGAATTGCAAGGAACACAATCGTCCGACGCTGCGTTCCACCGGTATTCGTACAGGTGTTTCAAAATTCAGGTCAGAGACCGAACACCTACTCATTATGTGGCGGTAGTAGAATTTGCCACATCATGAACCGCACCCAGATCCGCGGCGCTACCGCAGTATCGAGTAGGCCAATGATGCGCAACAAAACTGAAGAAATGTGCTTGTCATTCTCGCATACAGTTACAAGCTAGCCTCACAGTGTCTATTAATTACCAATAGATATGCAACTGTAATTTCGAATGTCATAAAATGCCTTTGCGTAACAAGAACCGGAGTGATAAATCCTACCGTTTAACGAACGACATCCGTAGATTGTAACCACGTCCCATGAGATGCACTCGCATAGGTACGTAGGGGAGAGTGGGGCAAAGCGGCCACCCGGGGCAAAGCGGCCACCCATCGTTTTAGCCCTTCATAGCTGGCGTCAGTTCCAATTTATGGTTTCCAATTATATTTCTCTTCACGGTCATTCGAATGAGCCAGACCGGGGTTTCAGGCCCATCACCATTGTTCTGTGAAACACGGAAAAGCATTTCTTGCCAGGATACCAACTATGTTTAAATTTTTTAAATGTTATGTTATTTCATAACCGTTTGGAATTTTTATAAGCGTTCTTGTCCATGCATTGCATGGTTATCGTACATGCATTCTACCAATTTTAATGTTTTTTACCCCACTAATATCTAAGCTGGAATATTTTTGTCTCGGACGGTATGCGCGGGGCAAAGTGGCCGGGGCAAAGTGGCCACCCCCCAATTGGCCATAAGTTGTTTTCATCTGGATAAAAAACATTATTTATATTCAAATGTGTCGTCATGCATTCATCTTGGCCACTTTTCAGTTGCGAGAGTTACCAAATAATGCAATTAAATGTTTTTTTCATGAAAATCCTTTCTTTGTTTACCTACAGGTGGGATGCTGACAAAGCAAACATCCATCCTCGCTTAAACCTTGTCACCATCAAATACCCTAGTCGTACATGAGGCAACTATTTTGTTTCTCATATCGGGACTTGAGAAGACGCCGGTGGCCGCTTTGCCCCAGGGTATGGGGCAAAGTGGCCAATATGCATAGGTTTAAAGTTTTGTCAATACCTTCCATATGTGAACGCCTTTGGAAATAAAACGCAGTTGAAATAAAAGGTAACTTAATAGGGATCACATTGGTATAGAAAGAATCTTTTCAAGTTTAAAGATCAAGCGTTGGCATCGTGAGAAGCGTTAGGGTGGCCGCTTTGCCCCACCCTCCCCTACCTCAGCACATCCCACATCCATAACCACGCCCTCGGGATGCCTAGATCTAACCACACCGCGCAGAGCCTATTTTAAGGGAATTTGACTGGGGGGGGGGGCAACCTGGAAAATTGTCTTTAATAATCCATTAACCCTCGCCCGTATTGGTGTTTCCAGTAGCGAGCGTATAGGGGGGGGGGTCCGTTGGACCCTCCCCCTTGCCGTTTCGCCCCTGATCGAGCTAGAGCTTCGCGGAAAAAACGACCGTGTTGCCCGTGATAAAAGGAAGCCGATTATACCCAATTTTAAGGTCCTAGGTCATCGGTTGACCTTCCAGGTCAGGTCATTGACCCAAAAGTCGGGAAAATCGGGACCTGTTAGAGCGTCGTAAAGAGTGGCTGCTATGGTTTTTCGGGGTGCTGATCACGAATATCATGTTAGTTATGATCATAGATGATGTCTTCATGCATTTAGGCCAGGTCAGGTCAGGTCAGGTCAACCAGTAAGGGTTTTGCCGGGTATTCGTAGTAGGTGGCAACCGCCTCTGACAGCTTCGTAACATGTTACGGAGGCACCAAAACTACTTCGTAAATGGTCAAATGGTTGCTTAATTCGAATTCAGCTCCAAAAACTAGCCTAGAAAGTAGAAACATATAAAACTCGAAAATGTGAACCGAGGTCATCAAAGGTAAATGATCTGACCTGACCTTCCGGTGATCTTGACACCCACCCTAATGCATGGGAGCTACATCATATCCCATGTTTGAACGTTTGAAACCACGAAAAGACTGCAAACGCGCGGCTAATGCGAGGCGACATACGCCGAATCGCGACCTCGGCCAAACATGGTGCCATGGTGCTAGGCCGCCGGTGCATCTGAAAGAACTGTGGTGCCCCTGACAAGCCTGAAGTTCCAACGACAGGCCCGTGGTGCCCCTGACAGGCCCATGATGCCTTTGCGAGGCCGGTGGTGTCCACGTGAGGCCGGTGGTGCCCCTGGGCCCTGACAGGACTGTGGTGCTCCTGACAAGCCTGGAGTGTCCCCGACAGGCACGTGGTGCCACTAACAGGCCCAAGGTGTCCCAGTCCCTGCGAGGCCGGTGGTGTCCCTGCCAGGCATGTGGTGTCCATACTAGGCCTCTGGTGCCCCTGACAGGTCCGTGGCGCCCTTGCTAGGCCTATGGTGCCTCTGGCAGGCCTATGGTGCCCCTGGCGGGCCTGTGGTGGTACCCCTGACAGGCCCAAGGTGGTGCCCCTGCGAGGCCGGTGGGGCCCCTGGCAGGTCTGTGGTGCCCCTGGCAGACCTATGGTGCTCTTGCTAGGTTGATGGTGCTCCCAACAGGCCTGTGGTGCCCCTGACAGGCCGGTGGTGCCCCTGGCAGGCCTGTGGTGTCCCCGGGCCCCAAGAGGGTGGGGGGTCATGACCCATATGACCCACCCTTAGATACACCACTGGTCATTACTTACAGACTGACTCATTTGACATCCATTGCAAAACAAGTCACAGTAGTTACGTAGTATGTTTGTCACCCTGTTCCTTTATGCCCATTTTTATAGTGGGCAAATCTCGACGACTAGGGGGGCAATTCTGTTGAGTGCGGGGGCATTTGCCCCCCCCCAGTTAACATGTTAAAATAGGCCCTGACACCGCGTCTCTGTCGTCAGATAACCGCAACGAGGACTACCAGGTGATCGCCACCGACTACGCCAACTTCACCATCGAGTACCAGTGCTCGGGCAGCAACGTGCTCAACCGGAGAGGTAAGAACGCCGTCATAGGGGCGTCAACATCGCCAGTACCATAGCAAGAAAGCACTCCACCGTAGAGTGGAATGGAATCAATGCAGTTGCGTTTGCCCACGATAAAAATCCAAAACTGGTAAAAATTCAATGCATAGGATGTTCAATGCTGGTACTATGCACTGTGCCAGATACCGCAGTCATCCAGCATCTGGTGATGCTGCCCCTTGCGTCGTTGCAGTTTCCCCATCACTCATCGCCAAGATTACTTTACTACTCAGCGCTACCGCTCCCAATGTCGTCGTAATCTCTTATCCCTAGTGTTACCCTCAATGCGTCGTTGCAGTCTCAAATACGTCCTTGCGTCGATACAATCACCCATTGTGGCATTACCGCAGTATGCGCATCTGCAGTCTGCACCAGTTTGGTGTTCCTACTGTGCGCACGACTGCCCCTCTAACATTTGGTGCTATCGCTCTGTGCGCGCCTGCACTCTCCCACAGTTTAGTGTTACCGCCTTGTGCGAGCCTGTAGTCTCCCAGAGTTCGGTGTTATCGTCCTGTGCGCGCCTGCAGTCTCCCAGCGTTTGGTGCTACTGCTCCATGCGCGGTTACAGTCTCCGCCAGTTCGGTGATTCAACTTTCGCTCCTTCACTCAAAATCACAAGTCTTCCATTACATTCCATGAGACCGTTGAATGAAAGGACTCCATTTCAGGACGTGCCGGTGCTTTATGAATGAATCCTTTTTTATGAATGAATCCTTTTACGTAACGCCTCTTTCCGATTACCTGACCTGCCTTCAGCCCGACGGCACACATTTCCGGATCACCACTCCGACTAGCCCGACTAGCGTTGTTTGGGTACGGAAAGCAGGACGCCGTCAGTCACAATGACCACAAACGGACACACCGTGACGGCCCGTGACGCGTGACGCCGGCTCCGTGACGGCCGGAGGCCGATATGCGTCAATTCCGGTCCTAATGCTCACTGGGAACTGGACAATAGCGGCGAGTAACTAGAAGACGCGGCGGCGTCAGGACACGCTCGGGTGTCACTGGGAAGCGTCTGTATATAGCACAGTGACCCACCTGGCCGAGCGGCCTGCCGTCGTGGGAGCGACGACATTGTATAACGCCCCCAGGGCGTGTAACCGATGAGCTTCGTGGAAACCACGGGAAGTGACGTACCAGTTCACAACCCAGCGGACCGGAACACGTAGTAGCAAAACGGAACTTTGTGGCGGCGTGAGGTTCTCATGAATTATACAACGAACGTAAAGACAACCTCATTCACCCACCCTCGGGAGGATAAACCATTCTCAAAGCCCCTCTTACGAAACATGACCCTCCCGTCCTCGCCCCCTCCCTCCCTCCGACAGAGGCCGTCTGGCTGATGACGCGGGAGCAATACCCGCACCCGTTCGTACTGGAGCGCGCCTTCGCGGCCATGATTCAGCTGCGACTCAACGATGTGGACATGGAGCGGGCCTACCAGAGCTGCACTGTCAGGGTAGGTGCCGCGGCGAGCGGCCTCCTTCCTACATCGAGTGTCCGGGGTGGAGGGACGGCTTCTGTGCCGAGTCACCCACTGTTCGGCTGGAATCCGGCGCGGGTGGAGGGAAGGTGAAGATGGGGAGTGGACGGGATGCTTTTCTGACAGGGCGTCACTGAACGGTGAAACGCTGTCAGCTCTAATGCCACTTTCTAGCGCTGTTGTGGAGTTGAAGTTATTTGACGCCGAGAATCAGGTGTTGTATGGGACCATTAGCACTGCGCAGAAAGCGCTCAGAGCTTCCTAAAAGCACATTCTCTAGCATGTCTGTCACCGATAACAACCTGTCCGTGTTCAATAACATCGGTGCGCGGTGTTCGCGTTCACAGGAGACCAATCGGAGGAGCGACGCGCCGCGGACGTTCGCTGATTGGCTGACCGGCGGAATGACGTCACGGATCCAGCGGCGTGTTCAGGGCAAGACTCTGAGCGGGTTCATCAACTGGCTCGGCCTCTGAGATCGAACCGACCCCAGCAGGAAGCCTGAGAGCGGTCGTCGGAAACAGTACTGAGGTGGCTCAACGTAGCGAGAGGCTATTCAGCAGCTCTGTGGTGTTCAAAGTGAAGGACTGAGGTGGATTGGACACTCTCTCGCTGATAGTGGCGGAGTATTAGCCGCTGAGACGGCCCGGGGCGAGGAGTGTCGCCCGATCACCAGTGTATTGTTATTGTTATTGAGCGATGTGTTGTGAGAGCGCGATCTGTTAGTGTGTGGCTTCTTCCTTACAGTTGAAGGTACGGCCAAATCGCATCACTACGAACATTCATTACAAATGGAACTATAGGGAATCCAGCTAGCTGATCAGTCTCTATCACTGTCCAGGATAGAGAGCCCTCTTCGATGAAACACGCTACGCAAAACAGCAGCGCGACCCTTTGCAAAACGTAAGAATCTTGTGCAAAACATTCTAATTTCTAATACAATTCACACCTGACGGAACCCCACAGTAAGATCGACATCCGACACAAAATAGGCAGTCGACATTGGTACCTGACAATCCTCATTACGACTCCCAGTTCCCCCGACGAAAGCCGAGAGAACCAGCCACCGAACCCTTCTGCTCCAGCGCGCCAGGAAAGACAGACAGACCGTAGCGCCTCTAACAGGTCCCGTTCCGTCCAGACACGCGAGCCGTTCGGGCAGAGGTGTTTCACCTCCATCCATGTCGAGACGATCAACGAAAAAAGCTTGCAGAGAGCAGGCATCGCTCGCAGCGGAACAATCTCGTGAGAACGGGCGGAAGAGGCGCACAGTAAAGAAACGGGCGCTCATACCGTGTGGCTGATCGCGTGTAAGGACTGATGTCTGAGTGATTGGGATAATTTGTACCTGTTGTGAGCCCTGCATTGTTACGGTCGTTAGAATAATCGTGTTAATTACTGTTAACTTTGTTAAGTTTGCTGTTGCTGAATGCTGATGTTGTTAAGTGGCTTTTTATCAAGCCAAAACAGTTCTGTTGTCGAGTAGGATTTACGTTGTTGACTAGTTTTAAGGAGTTTTCGCGGCAGCTTCAGGCACGACAGTGAATCGATCCATTTGAACTCCTCAGCGTTCACGTATCATCACACTCCGTTATGCGAGGTACAATGAAGGAACCGGAAAGGTATTATCATTCAGGTCTGTATTAGTCTGCTAATATACATCGCCTCCGCCAGTGTGCGCTGTCCAATTCCGGATTCCCATTCCCGACTGTTGTAATATACGTGCTATGATCAACTCGGTCTTTGCAACATCGGTCTCATGCTTTCACCCTTTATCGCAGTAAGACAAGGTTTATGGCATTCTTTTCGAACATGCGATGGCCTATGGTGCCGCCTGATGACTTTGGCTTCAAGTTCGTAGCATCCTACGTCGGTATAACTACAACTTTTCACGTTCAACGTTTATGTTAAACCAAAATACATATCACAAAACTTCTTTCCAATTCTTAAACGATCTGACCAAAAAGATAACAGTTGAAGTATTAATACCTGTTAGTTCAGGTGGATAGCAGGCGTGGCCCCCCAAATGAATTTCCTCCAGTCTAGCACCCACTAGAAGCACCTCAATACCGCGTGGATAGTCCTAAAAAGCTCGTCTTCCAACCGGCAGGCACCGAATCGATATAGAAGTCAGAGGCCGTTGTCTAACTCTACCGCATATGCGGTATACCGGAGTCCAACGTTGGTGATACCAATAATTCACTTCACATTATTACCCTACCGTCGCTGCAAATTCTAATTAAAATTGAAATAAGAGATGAAAAATATTGGGCAAGGACTAAGGAGGATTCATGCTTTCAATGCCACTTTTAATACGAAGCATATTTATTTTAGTTCACGTACGACACATGAGTGAAGTGTTTGAAAACATGGAGACGATTTGGTTGATATGGGAAGGGCAATAGAGACTCTGAAAATTGTGCATAAACATACTAGAAAAAAATCAGAATATACTTCACGTCTAGACCAGTAAGCTCAGCGATAAAATACAGTATTTCGATTCTTTCTTCACGTAACATAAAACAACGGACTAAAGGACATCACATAACCATGGATGAGAAAATAATGGATTGGTGTCTTCGCAGTTTTTGGCGACATTGAGCTCAGGCCTGCCATCTAGCGGGAGAATTATCGTAAGTTAGGAGCAAGCCGAGTGAACGCCGCTGATTAGCATTGTGACACACGGGAGTGTGGTGTAGTAGCAGGCTTGTTTTGCAATTTTTCAAAAGGTTATGTCTTTATATGTCAGAAAAAGCGAAGAAATTAATAGATTTATGTGCAGGGTCAGTAATAAGATAAGCAGTTCCATGTTATTTCCTCATTAAATCGTGAAACAGGGAGTTATTGGAGACTTCGCCAGCACGTGTCGTTTTCGCTATTTTTCACACGAGTCTTTAGCTTGGCCTAAATCAAACAAATTGTCCGATCAAAGAACAAAACGAACGTAATTACTATCTATAAGTCTAATGAAAAAGCTTAAACGGAATTACTAACGTCATTGCCGTTCAATATGCCATTCAAGACGCTCTATGAAAAGGACCCAACCAGTGCTGCGTAGTCGATGAAATTTCAGTGACTTTGGCTCAACTCCGATTCCGGTATCCAAATATCGACTCCGACTCCTCCGGGCAGAAATGTCGATTCACACAGACTCCGACTATGACTCCGACTCTGCAGCCCTGGTAAGTCTGTGGAGTCGATGACTTTTCGGTGACGTTTGACTCATACTCCGACTACAGCTTTTAAAAATCAACCGACTCCGAGTCGGAACAGAACCGCTGGCTCTGACCACAACTTCGCAGCCCTGGTCCAAGATAGCCGCCTAAAACAACTTTGATGTGTGATTTTCTTCGTACATTGTTAATGTTATTCTAAACAAGGGGTGGAAAAGGGAGACGAAGCCTTCATAAACAAGGATATCCTGCTGCGAATCAATCAGCTGCTGGAACAGAAAGGCATCAACACCACGCATCTCATTTCATCGTTTTCCTAACAGCTCTGCACCAATGTAAGCACTGACCAATGCAGTGCGAGCATCGATGTGACATTTGTGTACCAAGTTTGAGTGTTATCCGCCCAGCTGTTCTTCAGATATGGAAGCGGCACCCTGCACGTGCGCACGTGCAGTAGCACCCCCTTAGTGACACATGGAAATGCATTGGCCACTGGGTGCCTAACTATTGACGAAGTTTCACTGTAATTGGCCCAGCCATTGCGGAGTTACTTTATGTGGAACAATTTCGACACCCCTAAGTGGGCACGTGGCACTGCCGTAACATTAACTAAGATGAAGAAAATCGGGCGAAATTCGGAGAAGAAGGAATAAGCCTACCAATTATGTAAGTGACATATTGTCAAACTGCTGTACCATTGTGAGTAAATGACCATATAAAAGGTCGTACAAGCCGTCGCCGATGGGACTGGTCGTTTCAATACACACAGTCTTACGCATTTTATTTTCGTTATTACCTAAAGGCTGCTTGACGTTTTTGGCTTTCAAGCATTTGATACATTTTTTGTCGTTTCAGGTCCAGTAAGATTACCTCAAACTCGTGGGAATATGCACTTCAAGCCAAAAAACACACCACACCCACGTGTGTCATAATGCTGAGAGATGGCGTTCACTCGGCTTGCTCCTAACTTACGATAAATCTGTCGCTAGATGGCAGGCCTGATCCCAATGTCGCGGATCCCAATGTTAATTTCCACGAGACACCAATCCAGTGTTATATCATCCATGACATAACTAATCGGTTTCGTACAAATGTTTCTGACCTGAGCTTCAGACCTTAACATTTGCCCTGCTCACTGGCACCTCTGAGACCTCTCAGAGTGAACCAGGACCGGCCATTGGGGTCGGGGCCGTGGAGGTATATGAAATAGGAGAATTCTTCTCCCGCCGCGCACTTCACCACGGGAGCGGCTCGCCCAAGTTGTCCATGTAGGTGGACGTGTGCTCGGGTCCCAGTTTGGACAGGGTGCTGACGATACGGCGCGCGCTCTCCTCCGGCGATATCTTGCCGTTGGGCCCGCCCATGCGCGTCTGCACCCAGCCCGGGTCGACGCTGACCACCAGGATACGCTCGGGTCGCAGGTCGATCCCCAGTGAGCGCGTTACTGCGTTCTGCGCCGCCTGGCGGACGGAACACCAGTCACACCGCTAGCAGCTACAACTACGCGGGCTGGCGAATGCGGATGAAACTAGCGGCAAGCTAAGAAACTAGCCTTGTACATTGTCGCCAGTGTTTAGATCATTATCAAGTTTGTCTACTTACCAGATCGTTTCCATTACGTCCAATCTGTTCACATCGCGTCGATTGAGATTTGAGACTAGCTTCCAGAAGAATGCATGAATGCGAAAACATTTCTCAATACTATAGCACTGAACATGAGGCCATGCATTGAAAAAGCGAGTCTGAAAAACCCGACGGCGCCCACACCCTCTCCCCCTGAACAGCTTACCTTGCTGGCGCGGTAGGCGTAGAACTTGCCCATGCCGTTGTCGGCGATCGACCCCATCCTGGAGTTGATGTTGACCACCGCGGCGCGCTTCCAGCACATGATCTCCCCGCTCAGGTCCGGGTTGGCGTGTGACCCCGCCCGCAGCAGCGGCAGGAACGCCTGATGGGGTCGGAAGAGGTCAGATGCGCGCGAGTCCCCTCCACTTGGACTAGTGTCAGTTGGTCTAGTATCGTTTGGGCTAGTTCATTTGGTCTAGTGCTTTATTTGGTCTAGTGCCACTTGAGCTAGCTTCATTTGAGCTAGTGTCATATTTGGTCTAGTTCATTTGTGCTAGTTCCCGAAATTTATTTGAAATATATAGTTCCCTGAGATGCTCGGCCATGTTTACCATAAAAAGTTCGGTCTCGTTGTCGTATATATTTCGTTCGTTCGATTATGTATAACACACTTCAGATTTCAGATGTTCGGATGTTGGTGTACTTAGTTCAGATGCCCTTTTGCCGGAACAAACATATATAGAGTTTCTTCAAACCTTAAAGGCAACCCGCCCAAATCTTGATGTTTCGGATTTAAAGGGACCCTCCCACCTTCAAAAAAGTTAATGAATTGGCATGAAAGTGATGTCGCTCGGTTCAGAAAGAGCAAAAACGAATATCTACCAAATTTCATCGAAAAATATTCACCGGTTTTCAAGATATTAGACTTTTACTTTTGTTTACTTTTTGGGATCTCCGCTGTTCCTAGCGACTTTATTTGAAAGTGCGGCATTTGTTGCGCGCAAAGCGTCAAAAAGTCATTGTCTTTAGGCCACAAAAGCAGTGCCAAGCCCTTTTTCCTCGCGCTTATTGCATACCGATACGCATAAAACAATCATCGGTTTCCTAAGAAAGCTTCCAAAAGACAAAACTGGAGCAGTATCTAACTACAAGCATGATTTAATTTAACATCGCCCGTAAACCATGACCAGTAGCTGCAGCTGAGTTACGTTCACTAACCTTTGTGAGCATGATGGGCGCGATGCAGTTGACGTCATACATGTGCCTCATCTGTTCGGAGGTGAGCTCGTGCAGCGGCTGGTTGTTGGCGAAGCCGGCATTGTTGATGAGCAGGTTCAGGCCGTCACCCTTGACCACCTGTTCCACCTGTTTCACCAGGCGTGGGTAGCTCGCCTCGTCGGTCACATCTGTCACGGTAAGGAATAGGGGATGTCAGGTCAGGTGGTAGGGGGTAGAGTACGTCAGGTCCGGTCAAACGTTACCGGCGTGCCTAAAACTGGAGTGTAATGTACAGCATAGCAGTTCTGTACGCTGTTCAGTGTGTGTGTGCCGCCGCTGTTCCCGCAGCCGACCCGTGGCGTCCAGCCGCCCGCCGGCGTCTCTCACCGCTGACCGTTGTAGCCGCGGGCCGTGACCTTGACCCCGGTGTCAGCCCGACCGCTACCGCCGCTTCTCAGAGCAGCTCCGGACGGCTCCGTCCTCTGCCCCGGCGCTCCGCTCCCGCGCTCAGTGACCTCGACCGCGCGCGGCCTTGCCCCGCCGATCGGCTGACCCGTGGCGGTGGCCGCCCCGGCCCGCCTGCGAGTGCGGGCCGGCCCGGCGCTGCCTGCTTACCTGCGTACGGTGGGGCGGTCGTCCCCGGCCTGACGCGGAGGAGGACCCGTCGGGGTGGCAGAAAGCGAGCCCGGCCGCGCCGCAGGAGGGGAGGAGTGAACTGGCACCGGCACGGCGAGCACTCCGCGGACACGGTGCTTGTGGGACAGCTCAACGTTCAATCATTGAAACCAAAAATACCGGACCTGCGCAGTGATTTGAGTGATGTGTATGGTTTCGATGTGCTGGCTGTTTGTGAAACATGGCTTTCGCCCAATGTGCCCAGCAGGCTACTCACGATTGGCGGTTATCGGCTGTACAGGAGTGATCGCCAGAGTGATCGTGGACTGGCTCGGGGACACGGTGGGGTGGCGTTGCTGGTCCGCGAGGCGCACAGAGTAGAGGTGTTACCGACGCCCGTGACCGGAGTCGCGAACTCCAATGTAGAGGTGATTTGGGCAAAAGTGTTCGTGGGGAAATGCCGCGGTTTATTGTTCGCGAGTGTTTACCGAGTGCCCAAGAACACGTCAGCCCAGATCACCGCCGATCTCGAGGACCTGGAGTCACAGCTGCAGCATATGCTGGCGAGTCACCTCGGTGCAACGGTGGTACTGGCGGGTGACCTGAACTGCTGTCTGCTGAAGCCCGCCACCGACTCGCCCGGCCAGCGGCTGGTCCGTCTGCTGACGACCTACGGTCTGCGGATCGTCAACACTGAGCGGCCGACTTACCGACCAGCGAACTCGCTGCTGGATATTGTGGCAACCAATCAGCCAGACGTCGTGACACGTGCTGGGGTGACCCGGTGCCATTACGGCACACCACATGATATCACCCGTGTGAGACTGCGGTTTGGCGGCGCGAGGCGGCGGGTCGGTCCGACTATTCAGCGCCGGTGCCTGCGACGCATCGATCCCGACCAGTTTAACCGACAACTCTCTGACACCGACTGGAGTCCCGTATTCCGGCGGCAGAGACCTGAGGAGAAGTGGGAGGAATTTCGCACGATTTTCCTCTCGGAGCTGGACACGGTGGCCCCGCTGACCAGGGTGCGGCTGCGGCCGCCCGGGGTGCCGCCGCTGACAGATGACACCCGCCGGCTGCTGTCGGCCCGGAGACGGGCGCTCCGCCTTGGCGGACAGCGCGACCACTACAAGGAGCTGAACCGGCAGTGTCGTGCAGCTGTACGGAGAGACCAGACCGCTCACCTGCAGAGAGAGTTGGACAGAGCCGGCCCGGGTGGCGTCTGGCGCGTGCTGCGGCCTGTCATTGGCAGCAAGAAGGAGGCGGCAGTGCCCAGCGCCACGCCGGACGCGCTTAAAGGGACCCTCCCACCTTCAAAAAAGTTAATGAATTGGCACGAAAATGATGTCGCTCGGTTCAGAAAGAGCGAAAACGAATATCTACCAAATTTCATCGAAAAATATTCACCGGTTTTCAAGATATTAGACTTTCACTTTTGTTTACTTTTGGGATCTCCGCTGTTCCTAGCGACTTTATTTGAAAGTGCGGCATTTGTTGCGCGCAAAGCAGCATATACCACCGCGTGCTACCAAACGTTTTAGTAAAAAATTTAAAAATCGTTAGATCTCCGCTGACGTCACAAATTCTAAGGGGGCATACCAATGCACTAGCCCCTTAGAATCCGAAAACTGCAAGTTTGAAATTCCATATCTCCGGATTAAAGCATTTGTCGATGTTGTGAGTGCCCAAACCGGTATTTGCAGGCCATGGCCACCAATTTGGCTATCTCAACTCAAAACTAATGTTAAGGTGGGAGTGTCCCTTTAATGATTATTACGTGAGCGTTGGTCCCGTCACGGCCGCCAGCGTACCGAGACCAGCGACACCGGTACCGGTACGACTGCCACGGGTGACGACCGCCGGCTTCAAGCCGAACTCCATCGATTTTGACACGCTGTGCCTGATTCTGTCGGCGATGAAGCCATCTACCGCCACCGGAATCGACGGGATTAGCGTTGATATGTTTCGTAAATTCTTCTGGGGCATCGGACATGTGCTCCTGGACATCGTCAACGCCAGCCTAACTACATCACAAGTACCCGGTGCCTGGAAGCATGCGCTCGTGACTCCGATCCCCAAGGGCAAGGGACCGTCTGACCCAGCCAACACGCGTCCGATCTCCATCTTACCAGGAATGATGAAGGTCGTCGAGCGTGTGGTCCAGCTCCAGCTCGTTCAACATCTGGAAACCAATGGTCTGCTCTCCAACACACAGCACGGCTACAGGAAGGGACACAGCACCGAGACCGCACTCAGTGTAATTACCGAACATGTTCTAGGTGCGATGGACTCCGGCCAGATATCCATACTGGTACTGTTAGATCTGTCGAAGTGTTTCGATGTGGTGCCGCACCAGATTCTGCTGGATAAGCTGGCGCTGTACGGCGTGGACACGGCGTGGTTCGCCGACTATTTACGTGGCCACACCCAGCAGGTCCAGATCGTCGGTAGCAGCGGTGTGCCTGTGCGCTCTGCGGCGAAGCCGAACTCGATCGGCGTCTTTCAGGGCGGCTCACTCAGCTGCATCCTGTACACGGTGTTTACGAACGAGCTAAGTCTGTTTGTGCCGGACGGAGTCCGAGTGGTGCAGTTTGCGGACGATACCCAACTGCTCGTCAGCGGCCAGAAAAGCGACCTGCCGCGCATAACCGCTCTCATGGAACGCGCACTCGAGTGTGTATACACGTGGTTTTGCTCTCACGGCATGAAGCTGAACGCAGCCAAAACGCAGGCACTGGTAATGGGGACCCCTGGAATGCTGAGGGGCTTACCGCCGGTCGCGATGAACTTCTTGGGTACCGTCGTGCCAGATTCCAGGGTGGTACGAAACTTAGGAGTGATCATGGACTGCCATTTAAATTTCCAGCCACATGTCGACCATGTTACAGCGAAGTGTACGGGCATTCTCGTAGGATTAATGCACGCCAAACACACCATACCAAAAAGTACTCTTGTAACCATCGTGCAAGGCCTTGTCACGTCTGTTGTCAGATATTGCATCTCAGTGTACGGCACGTGTAACGCGACGCAGCTCCATAGAGTGCAAAAGCTGTTGAACTTTGGAGCTCGAGTCGTCAGCGGCAGGCGGAAACATGACCACATATCTGATGTGTTTCGACAACTTAACTGGCTAGACGCGCCAAGCCTTGTCATGTACCACCGGCTGTGCCTGGTTCACACTGCGATAACCACGGGGAGACCTGAGAGCGTAGCTGGTTGCATCGGTGGAGTCGCTGAGCACCAATACCAGACACGAGGCTCCTCGCAGCGCGCCCTAACGAGAATACGGACGGAGCTGGGTCGCCGCCGTCTGTGCTACAGTGGCGTGCAGGAGTACAACCGGCTGCCATTTGACGTGAACGCTCGGGGCTTCAGGTCCCGGCTGAGACGCCATCTGTTGCGCGTCCAGCACGGCGGTGTTTGAGCGCCGTGATCTGCGCGTTGTGCAATAGTCATTTGGACGTGACGATATGTGATTGTAGATGCATGCACTGTACTGGTACTGTAGCGCCTACCTACCTGTACATACGTTTTTTTAATAATATGACGTGTGACGACGAAAAACCATGATTTAATGGATTTGTTACGAAATACATTCTGATTCTGATTCTGATACGATCCATTGATAAAAGCTTCATTATAAGACAAGTTCGATGTTTTCACCTTCCATAAAGGCATGAATATCGGTGTCGCGAGAAGCTGAAAAAACGCTTTTTCCAGAATAAAGTAAACATCATGAATTAGTCATTGACATATTGACACAGAGTGAACAAGTTGCGACTAGTCATAAGGATCACAAATAGAAATGCACTGGTTACTGTCAGGGCAGCAGCTACAGATCCGGCAGACGACCGAGCACCTCGGTGTGGTGCTTGATGACCGTCTCAGAACAGATAGCCATACGGCTCAGCGCATCTGACGTGCCTGCGCATTATTTTATGGCCTCACACCCCTGGGCAATTTCACCAACCGCCTGACTGCTGCTGACAAAATCTTCCTCTGGAAGACAGTAGTGCTGCCGGCACTGATCTTCGGCTGTGGGACGGCTCCCCTGAGCTCCGCTGACACTGAGCGGCTGGACTCGCGACAGGCTTCGCTGATCAAAGCAGCGCTCGGTCTGTCGCGTTCTACGCATCATACGGCTCTTTTGATTGCTGCTGGGGTGCCACGTATCATCGGTCATGTGCTGCGAAGTGCGAGGTGATGCTCTCCGCGCATTGCGAAATGCGCGGAGAGCATTTCGCAATGTCTTCCGCCCACCACCGTCTCCGGCAAGCCTACGTGACTGGGCTAACCAGACTTGCTACGTACCCCGAGCAGCTGGACGGGTCATTTATCGGCCACGTGAATAATTTGTGTGGTGGGGACTTATGCGCTGTCATGCATATCGCTGCTGGGTACATCAATCGTGACTTAGTATGGGCACCACTCCAGGAAAGCGGTCTTGTAGACAGTCTGAAGATGGTCATAGGAAACAACTGTCAGGCCTCGCGGCGCCTGTTAAGGCTACTGACCTCCTAAGTGCTGATTTAGTGTGTTTGTGTGAGTAAGGGGGCGGGGGACGGGGTGTATGTATCTTTTTGTCGCATGACAATGCTGAATAAACAACAACAACAATAATAATAATAGTTATTGTCTTGAGATATTATGACACTTCATTTGGACCCTACCATTCATGAAGCAGAGTTGGTGGTACCCCATTTTTTTTCTGTGATACCTACCTAGCTTACATTGCATCATAAATAGTTGGTATTTAGCATGCTTGATCTTAAATGCCAAATTGACCTTTTAGCACCAATTTTCAGGCACCTACTGCTGGCAGGTCCCTGACCCATGATGCCATGTGTGAGCTTCTCCACAGTTCAATATGTTGCACCTTTGGATTGTTCTCATCTCATGGTACTAACTACTTACCAGATATAGCAGAAAAAATAAATTTAATGGTACAAGCAAACTCAATAGCCCTTACAATATGCATGTAGGTACCTACTTCAGTTTTTTTTCTTCAAACTGAGGTCATACAAATTTTGAGTCTCTACAGGATGAGCATGAGGCTATATGGATGCTTGGCAAATGTTGCATAAAAAGTGACAATATCACAGGGTTCATTTGAGAACATTAAATCAATTTTTTCATCAAGAACTACCTACCAAACTGCATAAGGGAGTAGAAATGACATCATTTCTGAAGTGTTTTTGATGTGAGTAGAGTATGGAGTAGACAGTGGTATGGAGTAGAAATGAATCAAGGAAAGGTATCATTTACCTCAGAATGAGCTCCAGATTCAAATGAACTACAAATACATGTGTGGAAACCAAAGCACTGACATTGACCAACTTGGATCTGGCCTGCCCTGGGTTGAACATTGAATGCAAATGTCCAAACAAATCAAATAGCCCTATTTACCAATCTGATCTACCATCATACTGACCAAGCTCTAAGATATGGAGGTTGTCATGTTTTTCCTTGATGTCATCAAGATCCTGTAAAGAAAAAGAAAGAAATGCACCATCAACAGACAACAAAACATAGGTAGATTAAATCAAATTTAGTTAGATAGTCCCCACTGTTCACCTGTTTTCATCAAATTCATTTAACTTCAAACTGGACTGAGTTCAACACAATATCCAAACTGTAACCATGGATGAAGTCATAACATTGCCCGATTTTTGGTGATATTTCTACTACAAGTTCTACTGGATAGTTGATTTTCTGACTCATACCAGTTGGGCAAACAAGACTTTTGGAATCAAAATATGGAGGCATCAATAATTTGATTCTGGTGGGAGGAGCCATGACCAAATATGGGCATGGAATCAATTTTTTGATTCATTTTGGTACACTTTTGACTTCAAATGTATCGTTACGGTTGATAAAAGGCCCATGACGGTGAGATTTTTCTTTAAAAAGGTAGAAAAATGTGGTAGCTTTCCAAAAAGTGTTACCTCAAAACTAAGAAATTGTCCCTTTGGCCTTGTGAATGGGAAAAAGACAGAGCCACCGTCCATCACGTAAAAGCTGTTTTGAGGAAATCACACTGTATGTTATTTTTGTATCATGAATCACATACTAAACAATTAGTATTTGTGTAAAATGGCAAAATAAAATTTTCAAACCCCTTTTTATCATTGTTATAGTGCTTTTATATTTATTATATGGTTTTTACCTGTTGCTTCAGTTTTTGTATTCTTGACATTTAAAAATTGTGAATTGTTATCAAATGTAGTGAAAGTTAACTACAACAATGCTATAGGTATCTGTTGTGGTGCTGAGGATACCACTAAATGAGAACAGTAGCAAGATAAATGATGTATTCCTGGAAGTCATTGTTGCCTATCTCTTAACATTACCTGTGAATCAAAATAATGATTAGCCAGCTGATGGGGAATCAATATTATGATTATCTGTTTAAAGTGAATCAATTCCTTGATTGCCTTTCACTACCTATAGAATTCAAATTGTTATGATAGGAGCAATATTATTTTGCTTAGGAGATAGTTCCAGCATTTCTGTTCAAGATCAGGCATGCTCCTTCTTGAAACACTCTCTTATTTTTATGTGATTGGTAAGTTAGAAATGGTCTGCATTTATGCCCAAATATGGTCATAAGGAATCAATCTTTTGATGCCTCCATATTTTGATTCCAAAGGTCTAGTTTGCCCAACTGATACAGAATCAGTGAGGCATAATCCCTCCTAAATAAAGCATCTGGGAAGTCCCTATTAATGAAAAATATGAAAACAATTTATAAAAAGTCTCACCTTACAATCACCGGTATTTCTGCAAGTGGCAAATACATGCTTGGCTTGATCAGTTCCAGATTGAGATACCAGGCGTCTCGTTAGCTCCAAGCCAATACCGCGATTGGCTCCAGTCACTAAGACCGAGAATGCCATTTAAATATATAATTTAACTTATTTGCTTTGAAATTCAAGAGGACCTCTCCCGTCCACTTCCTTTCGCCGCCACGTAATTGAGATGACTGTGGAAATTAGCTGGTAAAAATAAAAGTGCATTACTCTCTGTTCATATACAGTTTGCTATTCCTGCTGACGTCATATTTTCGACATCTGTCAACCTTCAAGAGCAGCCTCTATTGCAGCTTCTAATAGTAATGGCTTTGTTTTTGAACAGAAGTATTTCAATTCGTATTTGACCTTGGAGGCAGGATAATTTTTATTTACCGTACGGATTGCTGGCCTCTTGGCCACAAACAAATAAAAATTGAAAAAGAGAATCAGTGGTGTTAGGGATACTGTTGGAGCATTCATTTCAGCGGATACATTTTTGGTATCCATGCTTGATGGTTTTGCAGTAAGTCAAAGTAGCAAAACAATGCTGTAGGCAAGGCTGTAGGTAATAAGAACAGTAGGTACAGTGGCAAAGCATACCAATACTGTAGGTAGTACGTCAATCGCTGACGCTGTTTTCAAGTTATTTCAATTTTCATTTTGATTTGTGATGCAATCATTCATCATTCCAATGTTTCTGTCTTGTTTCGTTGTTTTATGTTTTGTCATATGTACTGACCAGGACAATGTGTGCTTTGCACTCAGTGCATGCTTGATGCATAAGCGCAAGGCAAAGGCGAATTTGCTGAGGGCTTTTGCGTCATGCATTGTGCAATGCCTTACTGTGTGCTGTCTGTGTTCACTGATGTAGTGTTGGACCTGCCTGCTGGTCCCAAGAATAATGTTTGCACAGTGCCACGTTACAGCCTCAGCATGGAACTTGGGTGGCACAACAAAGACTTAGCATGAAAAATGGCAGTATCTGCTTTTTTCTTTAACAGAGCCCTTTTTTGTTTCAGGTAACCTGAATGGGTGCTGGTTATACCCTAACAAAATGAATGCCCGCACACAAGTCTTTGAATTTGTAAGTTTGCATATTTGTGTCTGAAACCATAGTGTACCTAATGGTAATGTCTCAGAATGATGCAGGAGAATGCAGGAGAATGCAGGAGAACAATTCTCCTAAACTTTCTTAAGCTATTTCTTCCTGTGGCTGCTATGGCCCATTCACTTTCCTTCCCCCTTTATATTACTCAAAATAGCCATAAGTATTTCCTGACTTATCACCAACGGATTCTAATATCACATTGTTTATATTGATAAATATTACTAGAATGTGGAGCAATGCTCCATTTTTGAAACATTTATCTTTTTCCTTTTTCCATTCCATGCTGTGTGCCCTGTAAGATTCTGCTTCAGCTGACAGCCGGTCATTGCCTTACAGTCGTGCGAGGCATGCATGGTGAGTGACATCGTGGGCAGCGTGTTCAGCACAGTGCTGTTCCACCGGACGCTGGGCAAGTTCAGCTGCCACAAGCACAACCTGTACTCGCTCGGCTCAGTCGGCTTCCAGGATGTTGACCTGCCTGTTCTGGAGGTCACCCATGTGAGTCATACACAATATAGATACCTAGGTACCTTCCGGCTAGTACCTACCTACCTACATTTTCATGAATGAACTTTCGTTGACAGCCAAAATAGTTGTCTGAAATATGAATCATCTACCTGCTATTAGGGTTTAATTTATTTGCTTGTAAGGACAAGCTAAAATTATCAACAAAAGTAAAATTGTTTGTTAAAATAAAGGAGACTGAAATACAATTTCAGTCTCCTTTATTCTCTTCTGTTGGGATTAAGCTTGCATCATCATCAGTTGAATCCCTAGCTGCATGGGCGCAAAATGACCTCGTAGTCGGCGCGCCCCTAACCCCCAACAAACAAACAAACGAATCCCTAGCTGCCTGGATAAGCTGTAACAGACCAGGGTTCTCACCCGTTCACCCCATCGTAACGCTCGTCGCCGGGCCGCAGGTGCGCTGCTCCTCACCGAGCATGCAGCGCGTGCTGGAGCAGGAGGTGTCCCAGTTCAGCAGCATGATGGCGGCCGCCGAGCGGCCCCACCAGGGCCAGATCTCGCTCGAGTTCTACCAGAAGAAGAAGGCCAAGTGGCCGTTCGCCACAGAGTGCATGCCCTGGGAGGTGTGGACGCTGCGCATGGAAACGGTCGATCTGGAGAACGAAAGAGGTCAGTCCCGGTGTCGTGGACGCTGCGCATGGAGACGGTCGATCTGGAGAACGAAAGAGGTCAGTTCCGGTGTCGGAGCGAGTATTTTAGCAAGTGTCGTAATTGGACTGCTCGTGTCTGTGGATAGTGGGTTGCTTATAACAAAGGCTGGAATACCTTTATTTTACCAATATATTACCGATAGGCTCCAACAAACGACTCGGGAGCAAGCTGCAGCTGTTCTATGTGACACATTACCATTTACCATCATGCACTCTTAGCGTCATTCAGGCTTATAGTAAAACATCGACCTTCCTTCATTGCGTTGAACAATCTGTAGCTTGGTAGAACATCGACTTTTCTTTCAGTGCGTCGATAAATCTGAAAGCTGACTTTCCCGTGTTATGTCCCGTGTTGTCAGGAGTGAGGCGTTTGCTGTTTCGTTTGTTCTTATCGAGAAAAACAGCGGGAGATAGAGGAGACAAATAGGACGTTTCGTCACTTGCCACTGTGGGTCCTTATCTGCGACAGCATGCTGACTAAGCAAAAAGCAAGTTTGAACGAATTGTTTGAAGTGCAAAGTTGAAGTTCAACCAGGGTTCGAAGTAAGCTTGGCGTGTTTTCGTCTCAATATCTCATCCTGCTGCAGCGGCAAATTCTCCGTGTATTTATTTACGCTATCTCGCGAGCTTATATCTGCGAGGCGCGTTTAACAACCACGTTGGTAATGGTTTAGCAGAGGTTACGAAACGCTAAGTTTGTTTGCATTGATGTTCGGAAGATGCTCTGTCGATATACGACGCTGATTGCAGAATTTAGCCGATGTTCGCTCATGCTGTGTGACGTGAAGTAAAAATGCGTGTAATGCACGGCATCGTAAAGTGAATCGTTTCACTGTTGTGTCAGGTTTGTTGGTGTACTTCTAACAGCGGTAAATCGTTTATGTCCATTTACCTATCCCCTTTCTCCATTGTAAAGCCTTGCCATTTGCAGTACACCAAAGATTTATGAATGTATCCCCATCTCTGTGAGTTTTCGGTAATTGGCTGAGTTACATGTACGCATGGAGCGGGGAGTGTGCAATGACGCTGTCCGACTTATGCTGGGTGTGAAGTGCTCATGTGGCTCCGACAATAGCATCTGACCCTCATCCCCCTCTCCCTCCCCGCAGAGCGGAAGGTGTTCCGGGAGAAGGTGGTGGACGTACTGACGGAGAAGCTGCGTCACGTGGTGCAGGCCATGAACCGGCAGCAGTACCTGCCGCACACGCCGCCACAGGCCGAGCTCGACCTCGTCTTCGACACCTCCTTCCCGGACGTACAGCCCTACCTCTTCAAGGTCTGTGCCGGCGGCTCTCCGGGGCTGCGAGGTCGTCATTTTGATCTTTGGAAGGAACATGAGTATTGCGGGAGTACCAACAATATGAGATTATACTCTTATGAGTTTTTTTTTTTAACTCAATGATTGGCATTAATTTGCCGTGATTACTCAAGCTCAAACGCGGGTGTTCCGAGATGCCGGCGTATTCCTCTGTGTGCTGCACCTGCATGGAAATTACGAGCTTGTTTTCGTCAAAAATTGATCTTGCCACCTGTCTAGCATTTGTATATATCCTGCTTGTTTGGTATTATAAAGTCTGATGGCCAAGAGTTGCGAACGAAAATTATAATTAAAATCTAAATCTTTTTGTATTTCAGACGTTTCGACAACACTGTGCCATCGTCAGTAATTGATATAAAATATTTCCTAAAGTCACAAATCACATTTTAAAAATAGAAATTACTCTTGTCTGGTCATTACCATGTGTAATTTCTTAATGCTGATGTTATTTTTAAAATGTGATTTGTGACTTTAGGAAATATTTTATATCAATTACTGACGATGGCACAGTGTTGTCGAAACGTCTGAAATACAAAAAGATTTAGATTTTAATTATAATTTTCGTTCGCAACTCTTGGCCATCAGACTTTATAAACACGTCTTACAATACTGAACAATTGTTTGGTATTCGCTGCAACATCGGTCGATATATGCGACTTTGCCTTCTACGATGTTATGTCACGTCGGCACCTCGCATTACCAATGCTTGGTTTGGACCTGAGCCCGACCTTTGCAACCAGCGAGGCGCAATTTCATCATAGCGTTGAAGGATTCAGCATGGGTTTATTTATAGGATGGCTACCGTGCCGAGCTGTTGTGGTATACTGTTTTGTTTTTATTACGGCAATGTGGCTGCGACAACCGGCATCAATGTTCAGCATAAAAATATGCATTTGTTTTCTTTCGTTTTACCGGCTTGGAGCGGTTTAGTGTACCGGGCCCTCCGTATTGTGGCCTATCCCACCCGGCTAGCAGCGTAATATCACGATGACTATAAATAGGTACATATCACGCTCACATTTTTAACCCTAATAATGTCTTATATGCCGCAAAGCTCCGTTTCCTGATCTCACCGTGCCGTATTCTGTCCGCAGGTTGACTACCAGACGAGCGGCGTCACCAACCCCTCGGTGGGCACCGCCGTCAAGAAGCTGCTCAAGGACACACTGGCCATGTGACCCGACGGCCGCCTAGGAACCGATCCACAGACAGACGGACAGACGGACGGGCCATAACGGCGACCGTGCTTAGGTCGGACCGGGCCGGCGCAGACGGAGGCCGCGATGGGCCACCACAGGGCCGATACTGCCGACAGAAACACACCGAGAAAGAGACCGAGGGGTTCAGGAGCTGATCTCCGCGGCGAGGACCGCTCGCAGCTTTAGCGGCCGGCCGGTAATGGACTGCCGGCCGCCGCACGCCCCCGCCCCACGAGTATTTATTCGGTACCACTAGAGACGGGTGCCACTGCAACTCGCCGCGTGCCGGCAACGACAGAGTATGTGTGCGAGTGCATAGGCTTTGCAATACATTTTTATTTATACTGTTCTGTTTCTGTCTAAGCGAGCTGTGCTACGTGATGCTGAATCTTAGAGAGGACGGCGGGATTAGGAAAGGAAAATCATGGGTGGTGGCGAGCGCGAGGATGAAACGATTACTGAGCTCGGAAGTCAGCGTCAAGTTGCAATGCAAAAGGAGCTGCAACTGCAAAAGGATTATAATAACTGATTATAATTATAATATAATAATAAGGATTATAATATTATTATAACTGCAAAAGGAGTAGACCCCCACCCGGCTTGCGCGGCAAATAGAGATAAGGATAGTACTAGCATACACTTGCAGGAGAGATGATAATCTGTCTCAAAGTTTTATAGCAATTTGAAAATAGTGGCGCTGATCGAGCAGCGAAACATGAACTACGTTTGCAATTCTGACGCTAATAAGACATTTGTAGGCCAGGGGAGAAATGTTCAAAAATGCGTGTCCTGCAGTCGCGTTCGCATGATGTGTCTGGCATGAAATTCAATTGAAAAAATAAATAATTCAAACCATATGATTTTGTGTATCTTGTGTAACAAACAATCATCTTTTGAACGATTTCAGCCTTGATTTGTCCAAATTCGCTTTGTTTTTCCTAGTAATTCCAACGAGTTGCCATGGGAACTTTTACTTTTATTTTTGCTTTCATCCATTTCTTTGAGCTGCTGAACACGACGTGACGTGGATGCAAGCACGCGTGGACTGTGTCGACTGTATAACTTTTTGGAGCTTGTTTTGGAGTGCTCATGCTACAAATATATCCTAAATTCAAGTACTTTGGTTAGTATCAGAGTTCGGTACTTGTCAGCAATGCCTCCTAAGAAGCCAAATCTGGGGAAATCATTGGTCAAGGACCGATTCAAGGGAAAACGGAAGAGGCGAGTTGGTGGTGATGAGTCTTCTGTGAGTATAAACCTCTTTTTTATCGTCAATCTAAAGCTCATTATTACAAGTCTTGTATGTTAACTGGGTGTGTGATAATTTTGACATATTTTCACATTTATTTGCCTGAGGGATTGCATGTTTTTGTTAATGACACTATGACAATAACAAAGGAACGGGACAGCTACGTCGGTCCCGTAGCTCAGTCAGTAGAGCATTGGACCCAGCTTGGTGAGAGCTTACGTTCACGGTTATAACAGTCTGGGTTCGTAGCGTGGCGGGCGCTTAACGTTATGTTATGGGCCTCCTGACAGTTATGGTTGCGTTGCTGTTGGTGGCAGGCCGTGGCCAGGTGGAGTCAGTGAGGGGACCGGCCGTGCACGGCTATGTGCACACATTAAACCTGGACTCCAAATTCTGCCATAGAACCAGAATAGTACGATCAGAGGAAAGAGGGCAGGGCCAACGCAACAAGCTTCACTTAGCGGGGCTCTGTCCTTGTGAATCCTTCAATTCTAGGATCTGACTTTTTTAATGGGCAATAGCAATCAGATCTGCACATGCTTTAATCCTTTTTTCAATTTTCTTTTGAGCAGTGACATACTTACTTAGAGACACTTATCAGCAAGTTGGAGCTGGGCATGTAATGAAACCAATATTTTATGGAGTGGGGACAGTAGGAAAAAAATGTTTGGTACTTTGTGATGCCACTGTAGCCCTTGGGCAAAGACCTCAACAAACATTGGGCAATAAATCATGTTTTGGTCCTCACCCTTGGGCTCAGCCTACAGTGATGTCATGGGCAATAAATCTACTATTGCCCACACCCCATGCAGTATTTGTATATTTTCTATGAATAAATTTAAACTCAGACTATCTCAATCATATAGTATTGTTAACTGCACTAGCATGATAAGAAAACCATTCCTTATAGTTGTTGCTTTCTTGCAATCTTTCCTCTGTTTGTGCTCATTCAAAACATGAGTTTCATGCCTGTCCTCTGCATAAAATCTTACAGAAGCTCATGGCAAACTCCTTGTTGGAGAAACATTTTTGGCACCTGTGATATGATTTTGCCTATGTTCCATGGCAGTCACTCAGATCCAGGTTACCTGTTGTTGAGCATTTACCTGTGGTCGGAAGCAGTGGCAAGAGTGTCTTATTTCAATTGTGTCATGCAGCTGGCAGCATGTTTCTGTCTGGTGTTATTGTTGGTGACTCAGTTTTGTTTCAGCGTCATACCACGGAGCTGGGTGATGGATATGACTGGAACAAGATAAACCTGCGCTCTGTGACAGAGGAGACCTCTATCGATGAGTTCCTCAACACCGCCCAGCTGGCTGGCACCGAGTTTGTGGTAAGCTGGTCAAAACTACTGCAGCTGGCATGGGAATGCTGGATCAACATAGGCAGCTGCTAGGGTTTGTTTGGCTATGGTCGTCTGCTATTATTCCATCTAAATATCGACGAAGTCTAGTCTGTCTAAGTAGTTAACTAAACATCAAATTTTTATGTTGCAATTTTTTAGAGATTCACCTCCCAAATTGCATGGCGAGATAAAAGAGCATCTCAAACAGCATGTCTTAAAATAAATGTGTCTGTTTTCAGGCAGAGAAACTGAATATCACGTTCGTCAACCCGAAAGGTCAGATTGGCATCCCCTCGGCGGAGGAGCTGCACAAGATCAAAGAGTTGCAGCGGGAAAACATCGCCCTCTTGCAGATCCCCAGACGGTGAGTAGCTAAATCATACATACCTGGTGACATATGAGGAAGGACCGCTCTTGCCAAAGACAAGTTTACAAACGGTAGGTTTGAAAGGATCAGGTATCGGATGCTTGGCCAGTGACCACCCTTGAAACAATGTTTACCTACCAATTTGCAACATTTGACGACCATCGGTCATCAATGAGATGAAGTAACACTTGACCCGTGCCATAACTGTATTCCCTACAGAATTAGCCACTTCTGCTGAGCTCCCCTCATTTTCAGACCGGCCTGGGACGAGACGACATCTGCGGCCGAGCTGCACGCTGCCGAAGAGCTGGCCTTTCTCGAGTGGCGCCGGCAGCTGGCGCAGCTTCAGGAGGCGCGCGGCCTCACCCTCACCCCCTACGAGAGGAATCTCGAGTTCTGGAGGCAGCTGTGGCGTGTGGTTGAGCGAAGGTGAGGGTGGCGGGGCGAGGGTGGATTGTCGGGCCGGTGTCGCACGGTAAACGAATGGAGATAGGTATTTGAAATTGGCGGATAGTTACCTATGTGAGAATGATAATCGTAAGATTATCATTCGTAAGTATCTGTAAGAACTGGAATTCATTCGAACAAATGGGCCTAGCAACAAATTGCAGTCTTTTATTTCGTTATAAAATTCCTACGCTGCTCACATTCGCATTGTACCACGCGATGAAGACCGCTTGTATTCGCTTTTGACGTATGTCATGTGCAACTGCGACCACCTCTGGGCTCTGATTCTGACGCTTCCCCCTCCGCCTTTGGCAGTGACGTGGTGGTTCAGATCCTGGACGCGCGGAACCCGCTGCTGTACCGCTGCGAGGACCTGGAGCGCTACGTGCGCGAGGTGGACCCGGATAAGGACAACCTGCTGCTCATCAACAAGTCAGACCTGCTGACGGCCGAACAGCGCGCAGCGTGGGCCGATTACTTCAACGAGACGGGCATCAAGGCGGCCTTCTTCTCAGCGCTGAACGAGGCGGACGCGCCGCCGGCCACCATAGCAGAGGAGCCGGAGGAACCGACAGAGGAGTCTGAGGAGGAGGATTCTGAGGGAGAGGGTGAGAGCTCTGAGAAGGAGGAGGCAGAGTCAGACAGTGGGGAGGAGGGCAGTGTCAGTGAGGGCCGCGCGGACGGCCCGCCGCCTCTCTCGGCCTGGCCGGCCGCCAGCGATCAGTCCGAGTCGACTGATGTGACTGAGGACGCCTCGGAGCCCACCGGAGACGGCACGGATGACGGCGGGGGCGGCGGGGGAGGGGGCGGGTTCACCAGTCCCCGCCTCCTGCCGCGGGAGGAGCTCATCGGTCTGCTGAAGACGGTGCACGCCGGCCGCCGGCGCACCGAGGGAGTGGCCACTATTGGATTTGTCGGCTACCCGAACGTCGGCAAGAGCTCCACCATCAACGCGCTGCTACAGGCGAAGAAGGTGTCCGTGTCGGCCACGCCCGGAAAGACCAAACATTTCCAGGTGAGCGGAAATTACGGGTTGAAGTCGGCAGGGAGTCAAATGTGGGGATCGAATGTTCGCGATGCAAACGTTCTTCTTTATGCGGTTTAAAAATGCAACAAATATTCTTATAGCATAGGGTTAGGTGACCTTCCATGATGCTTATTTTTATGTTTAATGGTTCATTGTAACTTAATGTTCATTGCTCCTCTCATCGTTCGTGGATGACGCCTTTCTTACAACTGACCCTAATCTCCTGCTCGTTTCAGACCCTGCACATTGACTCGGAGCTGATCCTGTGCGACTGCCCGGGCCTGGTGATGCCGTCGTTCCTCTCCACCAAAGCCGAGATGGTGGTGTGGGGCGTGCTGCCCATCGATCAGATGCGCGACCACGTGCCGCCCGTGAACCTGGTGGCGCACCTGATGCCGCGCCCGGTGCTCGAGAGGACGTACGGCCTGATGCTGCCGCTGCCGCGCGAGGGGGAACAGCCCGACCGGCCGCCCACGGCTGAGGAGCTGCTCAACGCCTACGGATGTGAGCGATTACGGAGGCTGAGGGCAGGGGAAGGAAGAGGGAGAGAAAGTTAGGAGCCAGGTATGGGTTAGAGTCAGGTGCGAGTGCTGTTGATCGGTGCTGGTCTTTTGTGATACGGCGCTGGTTGGCTATGAAAGCTATCATGATGCCGTAATTTCTAACTGGTATAACTGATGAAGTCAACCATCACTGCTAGATTTATGTACGTGACGACTGCGTGTGATGTTCGCAGACATGCGGGGTTTCATGACCGCCCGCGGCCTTCCGGACAACCCTCGCTCGGCGCGAGTCATCCTCAAGGACTTTGTTCGCGGCAAACTGCTGTACTGCCTAGCGCCGCCGGGCCGTGACCAGGAACACTTCAACAAGTGGCCGCTAGAGGCGCCACGGGAGCGCGCCGCCGGCCAGAGACCGCCCCAGGAGAAAATGGTGAAGGTGAGCATGTGGGAGAGACAGTGGGAGGAGCTAGTGTAGCATGGACTGGGTGATGGCCTTGATTTGCTGTAATCGGTTGTTGAAATGGCCGTGATTGTATGGATGCACGCTGTCGTCCGATTTCTATTCAGTCGCTGCAGGTCTGGTTCACCCGATTTCCTTGCTTTCCAGCCGAATAAGCCGACTGCCGACGCTGTGGACAGCAGCTTCTTCAGCGCGGTGCAGAGCAAGGCGCACAGCCGGGACCACCTGGGAGTGCAGCGGGTCGACGGGCGCGCGTCGGCCGTCCCCGTCAGGTGAGGCCTTCCGTGGGATTAAATGGGATTTGCAAGCGAGCTGGTGTGTGGAGTGAGCGTTTGCAGCTCGGAATGTCATGCCAGCATGAATAAAATGCTCTGAAGAAGACGCAGCTGACTTGATTAAAGATAACCCGATAGGTAAGGTGAGGATAGCCCCGTAATCAGATTCAGTCTTAGGTAAGGTGAGTTTTGGCGTCTGTAATCCCATGACTGGTATCCTAACAGCCGCGTTTGTGTGTGATTCCAGTGACGAGCCGGTATCAGAGAGCGCCTCCACCACCTCCACCGCCAAACCGTGGCGAGTAAAGGGAGGCAAACGGCCCAAGAAAGGTAAACTGCGCCGCGTCTACCGCCATCTGGACGACGTATGACAGACTTGTCTTTGACCATCCGGCCGCTAGGTGGCCAGTCGCCCTCGCAACTCCCTATCAGAGGTTGGACTATGGGATTGTGGTTCTGCGGGGCAAACACGTGCAAAGTGAACCACTGGGGCTGAACAGAGGAGCTCGGGTCTGGGAATCGCGGGGTGGCTCGTTTTGTCTCCTTCCCATGTGCTGGAGCCCGATGGACTGACGAATAACTCTGCCCTATGACAGATGGCATTTCTGTCTGGAGTGCACTTGGCCTACAGACTACTGTAGGGCTTGGCAGCAGTGTCCCAAAATTGAGTTTTGTCTGGGGTGTCAGAGAGGAAAATTACCCACCAAAAAGAGGGGAGAGAGTGGAAAACTGCTGATTCGATTAGATCCAAAAAGAGTGAGAAACGCCATAAAACATGGATTTTATTCTAGGATGTAGAATGTTTGATGCTAAACCGGGCATTCACACAACCGCTCTTTCTAGAGGTAAAAAAATCTAGGTTTTCTTGGTTGGGAGTGGAAAATTGTTCTTAAAAATTGGTGGTGAGAGTGGAAAATGGATTTCCTTTGGATGTCATTTCCCACCCAAATCGACAAATTTTGGGACATTGCTTGGCAGGGATCCTTTGGAGGTCTAAGCCAACTGTGATGTGTCTTGTTTTGTTAGATTTATGAGGATCCATAATATATACCACATAATTTGTTGTTATTGTGTAAAAGAAAATCATCGTCGATTAGACATAGGTAAAGATGTTTTCAGTTTCGGTTCCAAAACAAAGCAAAAATGGCCGTTCTATTTCCTAAGAAAAACACCCGCTCACACAAGCGCACACACAGACAAAAGGATGCACAGCTCAGAGCGACCCGATTTCACAGCTTGAAATGTCACCCCTTACAGGAATATTTTATCTATGTCAGCTCCGCACGGTTCCAACATTTGTGCGACAGTGCCCGCAGTAGTGTGCGTGGACCCCACAGGCAACTTCACACTACCTACTCCGAGCAAATCCCGTTGATGCGAGCATTACGGTCTTGTTGTGCAGCGTTTTCCCCCGTCTTTCACGCCACGGGCATCGGTCATTGGCTCCAGCGTTCATGGGACACGCTGTCACAGACCGAAAAGCCAATAAACATGAACAGGGACTCGTAATGTATGCACCTTCTAGGTCAGATAACGGATTTTCCTCTCCAGACGCAGGAATGAGTCGAAAACATCAACAGGTCGCTTGACGGTAGATGTCGCTTGACAGTAGAAGAGGAAACATGCTCGAGATTCGAATACGCCATCCGCTAAAGGCTCTGCGTTTGTCACTGGGTCAGAAAGGCTTTCTAAAAAGCTTACGGCTATTATGCGTCAACGGTTGTTTGGGCTTGCCTCGAAATATAATTATTGTATCGCACTTTTGTATTTGTGGTCCTCGACGTCAATTCTCTGCCATGACAACGCATTACCATTGAAATAAAGGGAAACATTTATTTTTACACTTTGGCAAAAAAGTCTCATACAGAGCTTGTCTTGAAAAAGTTTTTTTGCTCCCCGAAATTATCCCTATCAATTATTCCAGCATATGCGATGCTGCAGAGATGTACAGATCGCAAGGAAAGCGCGCCGCCAGAGATCAGCGCTTTGCCTGGCTCAGCGAATTATCTGATTGGCCAGACTTCCACCCCGGGACCAGCCTGTGATTGGCTGATAGAGCACGTGACTGACAGCCACAGGTCAGCTGACGAAGTCGGTGTGGCGACGGCAGTCGATGACGGACAGACCTGCCGGATTTTCGAAATCGTATCTTTGGGCGCAGTTCGCCAGCGCGTTTCCGTTAGCTGTACCTGCACTGTGCTGAGTCGGGTACATGATGTTGGGGACACTCAGACTCCTGGTCGGGCGTGTCGCACGGCACGTGCCACTCGTGGTCGCACGTGCTCTCTTCAGCAGAGAACACCAATGGCAGTGGGCAGCAGCACACGTAGTCGCGGCCGCCGCTGCACTTGTAGAACTTGTGACAGTCGTCCGGATAGGCCAGCATCAGGCCGTCTGACGATACAGGTCACAGGGTCAGTGGGCACGAGGTCAAGTGTGAAAACTCAGAGATTCTGATATGAACTAATGTGTGTGATAATTTCAATGGTACTTCCCGAGCCCGGAACTTTGAAAGTTCGTGGTGATTGTAATCAATGTCGACACTAGCGGGATTTGATAGTTAATCGCTGAAATGATAAAGCTAATAGTCCAAATCGGTCGATAAAGCGATAGATATGAAAGTACATGATGAGATCATGCAAGCCTATTATCGTTTGATTGTAGTTACACCTCTGATAAACTGGCAATGTCGTAATTGGACCTCTATCTCGAGTTTCACCTTCATAATCTTTGACCGCATTTCTTCAGTGCATCGCTGCTACAACTTGATTTATTACATTACTACACCTTTTCCCCTTCAACTTGAAAAAGTTAGAGTTCAATTTGAAAAAGATGTTATTCAATTTGAATTGCATCTTTCAAATTGAGTTCGTGAGCCAATTGAAGTGCATCATTTCAGATTGAACTCCAACTTTTTCAAACTGTAGAAAAAAAGGTGCAGTACTGTCCCGTGCAATGCGGCTGTAGGCCCATTCGCAATGAACCTTTCTTACCTGGCTGGTCCTTGCAGACGACTCTGGGCGGCAGATAGGTAGTAGTTTGTTCCGTTGTTGAAAAGACCGTAGTCGGCCGTTCCGTCGTCGGAAAGACCGTAGTGGTTCGTTCCGTTGTTGGAAGGACCGTGGTAGTTCGTTCCGTTGTTGGAAGGACCGTGGTAGTGTCTTCCGTTGTTGGAAGGACCGTGGTAGTTTGTTCCGTTGTTGGAAGGACCGTGGTAGTTCTTTCCGTCGTTGGAAGGACCGTGGTAGTTCGTTCCGTTGTTGGAAGGACCGTAGTCGACTGTTCCGTGGTCGACAGTTCTGTTGTTGGAAGGACCGTGGTAGTTCTTTCCGTTGTTGTCACTGGCTCGGCTGTTGTTGGCTGATAAGTGGTGGTTTCATCCGGGACGGGACAGCCGTACTTGGCCCGGATTCTCCGAATGTCTTGGGTAGATAGCCTCTGTTTGAAGCCTATATCTGAAATGGTTTGACGTAATGCACCTTCAGCTTGAAGAGAAAGATGTGAGGGAACATACACGTTTCGTCGGGTTATACCTGAGCGATTCGAGACAATAGACCGGCTAAAAGCCAAATCGGAAGCCCTTTTCCTTGGCTATCCGTGAACTCATATGTAAAAGCAAAGACGTTTGATGCTCGTGTCACAACTGATACCCGTTCTCTTTGTTCCAAAATTTGTCCCCGCCGTCCCCACCCCGCGCCCCACCCTGACCCGTACCTTTACCCCAGCTCCCTCACTGACCTGTTTCGTTGGTGGGGGAGCGCGGCCGCAGCGTGTCCTGACCGCGCTCCCGGGCCCACGTGTTGAGCGATATGTGCGTCACGCTGGTCAGGTCGTACGGGTCCGTCTGCACAAACTCCGTCTCGTTTCTGGGAGAGCGAGAAATAGAAGTGAGTTTCGGGAATATATTTTATCGCAATGATACTTTTGCATGCATTCGGGAACCTGCATGCAAACTTTAGCACGAACGGCTATGTAGTTGGTAAAGAATTGACCTGACATTGATATGAAGTCCACGGATCCGCTACAGTATCCTGATGACTCGATTCTGGCATATACCATGGACAAAGTTTTATTGCCGCTCACCGGTATTTGTCGAAGAAACATTCCAGGCCCTCCGTCACGTTATCCCACAGGACCTCGATGTCCGCGTCTCGCCCTGGTCGGCTGTGCTCGTGCCAAAAACCTGGACAAAGTCATAGAGGTCGGGGTTGGGTAACGCGCCCTAAAGCCCCAATAAACAAACAAACAAGGGGGTCAGTAATCAGTCGTACATAATTATGAAAATCTACACCATTTCTCTGTTATTCGGCTTCGGTAATACCGATCTCATTTAATGTAGTGTTCAGCAGTCCCTTCGCAGTCCGCCCGTACCTAGAGCGTGCATGAGCAGGTGTTTGGCGTTTCCGACGTTGTTGCCTTTGATGCCGATGTTGAGGCTCTGGTTGCCGCCGCGCCTGCCGATGCTGCTGAAGCAGCACGAGTTGGTGAGCTGGTCGGTGATGAAGAGGAAGTCCTCGGAGACCCCTGGAGACCAGGGCTCGAACCGGATGCACGGCCCGGCCGCTGTGGCCGTGCGCGATTCTATATCGGCGATGGAGATGTTGAGAATGAGTAGCACTGTGGAGAGAGGGGTCAGCTGCTGTTGTGATTTCAGAAGTAGCCGGCCTCTCTACGCCGGTCGCCGGGTAGTATGGCGTCGCTTGCATTGTGCATTTGGTGGTTACATTGCCTCTGAACGGAGCAGGAACGGAATACTGTCTACCGCAGCAAGCATAGGTGGATATCTTCGATGGGGACTTGAGAGCATTTGGTCAATTCCTACTCTGCTATGAATATATTTAGTTCTGCGGACCCACTGGGTTACAGTGGACACTCGACATTGGCATTATTCCTGCAGAGTCTGCTCGTACCGTTACTATCGTACACAGACGTGGTGTAGTAGACGACTCCGCCGGGCCACAGCTGGACCTCAGGCTCCATGGGGCCCGGCCCGCGCTCCGGGTCCGCCCACGGCTCCATCTGCACGGAGAAAAAGGGGGAATACGGGATGTGAGTGTTGACTGCCAGTTGTCGTACTGAAGTCAGTGTCGCCCCTTTGCCCCCCCCCCCCGCGTTTCCCTCTGACCACTCTTGAACGATCACCTCCCAGGGCATTGTGCGTTTAAAAATTATAGCATCAAATGACTATCGAATATTAGCACGGATGCAACTGAGTTGTGCTGTTTATCACTCACCCCATCTAGAAAGATGTCTCCCTCGTAGAACGCTGCAAAGAAAGGGCTGCAGTGTTAGCATGCGCATGTGCATTGTGTAATGTGCATGCGCGAGATCAATGGCTTACATTGAGAATGGTGTCTCATAACGACAATAATTATAAGTTTAGTGTATTCGCTTGTATGTATATTTTAGTGCGCAAACTGTTTGTATTCGCTTTTCAATAACTGCTCCGTCGATGATGTCGCTTTTTTCGCCGTATTCCTGTGGTAACTTACGGTCACATCGAGCGTAGGTGGGAATGGGATAGCTGTAGCCAGCGCCCCGTTCTTCAGATTCACTCCAGAGCATTTGCGACTGCAAAGACGGCACGAGGCGGCATCGGTCATCTTGCGGTGCTCAGTGTTCACTTTGTCGTTGGCACTGATACACTTGGTCATCGTATATCTGCTTATTATAATTGATCATGGAAAATAAGGAGCGACGTGGTAATGTTTCTGTAGACATAACTGCATAAGCACGCACAGCTGAGCTTCAGCGTTTTTTTCCGTTTCAGGGAACCCGACCAAATCTGACATTCTCACAAAGTGCGAATATGGGTGATGCAAAAAATACCGACCTACCCGGTCCAGCAGCGAGTTGAGGTCGGCCGAGGCGTCGTAGGGGCAGGGCGCGGCGCGGACGGCGACCGCTGCCACTGCGATCGCCGCCACCGCCAGCGGCGCGCGAACCGGGGAGCCACTCGGGGGCACCATGACACCGCCTCGGGGCCGAACCGGCGGCAGACTGGCGAGCGCCGCTGACCCGCCGCCAGCTCCCCTGGGGCGACAAGAGCACGCCCCGCCCTCGTGGCGCTAACCCCGATAACAGGCCCGGTCCATCGGCAGCCGCCCAGCGCCGGATGCAGGTGCTAAAACACCACAGCGCGACGGCGACTTCACTGAACTGAGGCGCTCATAAGCTTCAGAGGAACAAGGACAAGCTGCTCATACATATCGAAACTTCGATGGAAATGTCCCATCCTGTTTCTAAATATACCTACCATTGTGACTTATCAACTGTCGCAGGTATGATGCGGAATTGACGCAAGACTTGGCGCCCTGCAATGAGGCGCTCACAAACTTCAGAGGAAAAAGACAAGCTGCTCATACATATCGAAACTTCTATGGAAATGGTCTATTCTGTTTCTATATATGACTGGCGGCGTAGCCTTTCTGTTTGCCGGTCCCGTAGCTCAGTCGGTAGAGCGTTGGACTCCGCGTGGTGAGAGCACACGTTCCCGGTTACAACAGTCCGGGTTCGAAGCGCGACGGGCGCTTGGCGTTTATGGGCCTCCTGACAGGTATGGTTGCGGTTGGTGGCGGACCGTAGCCAGGCGAAGTCAGTGAGGGGATCGGCCGTGCGCGGCTATGTGCGCAGTGCGCACGTTAAACTTTGGACTCTAAATTCTGCCATAGAACCGGAATTGCGCGATCGGAGGGTGGAGGGCAGGGTCAGCGTAACAAGCTTCGCTTAGCGGGGGCTCTGTCCTTGTGAATCCTTCCAATCAAAAGGTTTGGACCAAATTTATAAAAAAATATGCATTGTGACTTATCAACTGTCACAGGCATGATGAGGAATTGACGCAAGACTTAGCGTCCGTTCCGGGCTCCTGTTGCCAACCACACTCCTTTGACTTCGTCACCCCGCGAGACGCCCACCCGGATCCTGAGTCTCGAGCCAGCTGCGGCCTACGTCACGGAGATGGAATCCTCCCACGGGGCTGGTGCCGGTTTCATGCCGGGGACGGGGCCCGGCTGTCGGTAAAACATGTGTCACGGCCGCCGACAGATCACAGAGTTCCGACAACAGTCGGCCGGCCGAGCGGCTGCCAAAGTCCGCCGAGTGCAGTCCCCGAGGCAAAGTCCTCTGTTGCCAAACAGGTGGGGCGTTTGGCAATTGCCAGTGACGTCACGTGGGAAGGTACGGAGTCCGCATGCTGGCGTAGACCATGACGAATTCAGTTGTTAGGTAACGTAAGTAAGAGTCCGATTGTGTGTTGCGTGTGATCTTTATGCTTGTACGCGCTTTTCTCTTATCTGCCCATTGACATGTCATATCCTGGGCTCTGACCAGGGAACACAAACGCAATATGGAGCTGAAGATGTGGCGAGGCTGATATTTTACCCCAGTCATGCCGACTATACTTATGACCTCAAACAATTCGGTCGTCTCCCTTGCATTTCCTGTCTTCTAGGTACCGCGTGCTCTGTTGATATTCCCACCCCGCTCGTATGTTCTACTCGTATGAGCACCATGGAGCCTGCACCCGCCAACGCCGGGCACACTCCGTCTAGCATTTGTCGCGCCCGAGCTCGGCTACTGTTTCTGTCCGCGGCCGGCCATCTTCTGCATTCTCATGAAGCTGCTGCCCTTGGCCTGTGGCTTGAACGGGCTGAAGGCTCCGTACGGTCGCGGCAGCGGCAGACTGCTCTCTGCCTCGGGCAGGTACTGGGTGGGCCGCGGGGTCGGTCCCGGCGGTGGCGGCGGCAGCTGCTGGGCCGGCGGCGGCGGCCGGACGCCCGGCGCCTGCCTCCCTCCGAGCGCCTGCTCGGGCGGCAGGCCGGCGGCCACCCTGCGGCGCGCTTCCTCCAGCTGCGCCTCCAGTCGGGCGCGCTCCTCGCACAGCCGGCGCGCCTCCGTCTTGGCGACGCTGGCCTCGGCGGCGCTGGCCATCAGCCGGCGGCTGTTGGCCTTGACGGCGCGCCGGCCGGCGCTGGCCCGCTTCACCATCCGCTCGCAGTCGGCGCGGTTGGTGTCGATCTCGTGGCGGGCGCGGTCGGCGAGCCGGCCCACCTGCGCGGCGATCATCTGGCGCTCGAGCAGGCGCAGCTCGGCGCCGTACAACTGCAGCTCGATACGCCGCAGGTGGCGCGGCACGTCGCCGTCGCCGGCGGCCGGCGCCGGCAGCAGGCGACAGTCCCGGCGCGCCGGCGTCTCCAGGTGCGCCGTGGCCGTCACGGTCCGCGAGTTGAGCTGGCGCAGCTGACAGCGCGTGTCGGCTAGCTGGGCACTCATCGCCTGCATCTCGCGCTCCTGCGCACCCAGACACTGGATGTGGTGCCGCTCGGTGCGGATGATCTTGTTCAGCTCGACCATGTCTTTTTCGGCCGTGTCGAGCCGCGCGTAACCGCGCTCCACGAACAGCTGCTGGAGCGCGATCTTCTCCTGGAAGGCGCACACCTCCTCGTCGCGCTCGACGAGCAGCAGACCTCGCTCGTTGCGGTCCACCACCTGGCGCTTGTACTCCTCCAGGTCGGACATGATGCTCTCCTTGATGGCGTTGAGCGACATCTGACAGCAGCCGATCATCATGTCCAGCTGGTCGGCGTGCGCCTCCAGCTCCTTCATCGCGTCCTTCTCCTGGTTCATCGTGCTCTGGATCATCGTCTTGTCCAGGATCGTCTTGATGGTGGTCTGGCGCGTCACGTCATGTTGTCGCTCCAGCTCCAATTTCCTGCTCAGCATCGTGTCCTGCTGCGACCGCAGGATCTCAGTCTTCTTCATCAACTCGTCGCAGTTGGTCAACGAGATATTCAGCTGTGCCGACATCTCATCTCGCTCCTTCTTGGCCAGCTCGTAGCGCTCCGCCAGCTGTTTGGTCTGTTTCTCCGTCTCCTCGCACTTTTTGCGGAACTTGGCCACCACCGTGAACCGGTTGCGCATCTCGTCTTCGTTTCGTTCCACCTCGCCGCTCAGCTTTCTGAAGACGCGCGCGTTCGTGTCACGCTGGCGGATCAGGTTGTTATATTCGCGGCCGAGCGCCTCCAGTGTCTTGGTGAGCGTCTCCTGAGTGCGCAGTAGCGTGCCTCGCTCCTTGGCCAGTTTGTCGATGCTCTGCTGCTCGTTGAGTGTCAGCGAGTTGAGGACGTTCGTCTCGCGGTGCGCTGCGTCCACGTCGCGCTGCAGGGCGTACCTCTGGGCGGGTATCTCGGCGGTGGCGCGCGTCTGCAGCTGCATCTCGCGCTGCAGTTTCTCCACCTCGCTGCGCTCGACGCCCATCTGAGAGCGCTGCACGCGTAGCGACTCCTCCGCGCTGCGCAGGTCTCGCTCCACCCGCTCCACGGCTTTGTGCGCGTCGCGGAGCGCGTTGTTCTGCTGACGCATCTCTGAAGCGAGCATGGCCAGCCGGCTGTCGGTGCGGTTCTTCTCCTCCATCAGAAGGGCCGCCCGCTCCCGGCACCGCTCCGTGTCGCGTGTCAGCGCCGTGCACTCCTTGCTCTTGGCGTCCAGCAGCTTGTACTCGCGGTCCATCACCTTGATGAGCTCGTTGCGCTCGTTGTCCACCTTTTGTGCGGCGTCGGTTGTTTCCTTCAGCTGGCCGATGATGGTGGACACGGTCTGGCTGAGTGAGTCACTCTGTTTGCGCAGTTTGGCCGTGTGTTTCTCCTCGCGATCGGCGTCGCGACTCACGAGCACCATCTTGGGCAGCAGCTCCTCCTTCTCCTCCTGCAGCGCCTGCAGCTTCTCCTCCAGCTTGGCGATCTTGGTCTCCCGCTGTGGGATCGTCCGCTCGCGCGTGTTGATGTCCTCCAAGAGGTTGCGCACTTCCTGTTTGCGAACGCGTATCTCCACTCCTAGCTCTCGGATGTCCTTTTCCAACATGGCCGGGCTGTTTAGGTAGATCTTTGAACTGGACAGATTCGTGGAGTCGACTCTCTCCTGGAGGTTTTGTCGTTCTTCCTCCATGTGACGTGTTTTGAACTGGATCTGGTAGATAGAGTTCTCCAGCGTCTTACGCTGCTGCGTGAAAGAGGCCAGATACCGTTTCAGTTCGTCGACGTTCTTCCCCTCGAGGTCGGCCATAGTTTGGATGTCAGAGATGTCGTCGGCGTTATCGCGCTGCTCATTGCCAGCCTCCTCTCTCGCCCTTGCCTTCAGCTCCTTGAGGAACGCGTTTGTCTCCAGAATGTCCTCCCTCAGGCCAGCGCGGTTCTGAATGCACGACCAGAACATGGACTGTAGGTATTTGTGTTTGCGCTGCAGGTCCTTGTACTGCACCTCGTTGATTTTGCCGCTAGTGAAGAGGTCGTCGAGCACCTTGAGTCCGTCGGCCGGGTCCACGATGTCCGAGTCGAGCGGCTCGAGCAGCTCATGCACCTCGCTGTCGCGCCGGACGGTGCTCAGCGTGTCGCCGTCGAGGTCGGCCTCGGTCAGCGGCGCGTCCCAGCTGTCGTCGCTGGCCGCCTCCTCCGGTGTCAGCGAGTCGGACGAGTGGGAACCGACCGTGGTGTGTTCGGTGGGGTCAGCTGCCTCTGACGGCCCGGGGGTCGGCGCTGAGGTTGGGTCAGCAGTCGGTTCACCAGCTGCCTCTGCAGTCAGCTCGGCAGCGGCCTGGGGATCCTCTCCAGTCACCTCACCACCCTGAGCTGCTCCACCTTCACCCTCAGCTGCTGTTGGTGCCATATCGCCAGTCCCCGCCGCCGGCTGGTCTATGGCTCCGCCCGGCGCCGCGCCGCTGGTCTCCTCGGCGGGAGACCTGACGGTGGCTGCCGGGCTGACCGAGGCGGGTCCCGGGCTGGCGGAGGCGCGTCCAGAGTCCGAGCTGTCGGCGGACAGCGGCGACAGACTGGACAGAGCAGTGTCCGAGTTGGACGCAGGGTCGCTGTCCGACATGGTGTGCAAATGGGGCGCAGATGGAGGCTACTACTGGCCGCAGAATGCGATCATACAAGGCTACTGAATATTCTCTGGCGATTTTGGATGCTTGATGGAATATTATTAATTCGTACGTACACCACCAAATCTCCCATTCAGGCCGAATAATTACCTGTCGAACAAAATAAGACAATAGCTACTCCCCAAGCGCTTCTACGTAACACACAATTTTTGGCATTTGATAACCATAAGCGATGTAAAGGAAAGGCAATTCTCGTGCCATACAACTTAATCCGATTCCTCGTGAAACCGAATTACGGTCAAACGTTCCCATCGCTGATGGTTTACTGGATTTGGTATACATAGAGCCTTGGATTTGCTTATGCAAGATTCTCAAGCTGATGAACACAATTTTGTTCTTGTAGATCCTTTATGGTTTGTGCTCTACGTGAAGCTGCGACTGGTGGGACCAACAACCAAGGCCGCTATGTAATGGATGATAGGAAAGAGACACCAATAGCGGCTAAGCTTCGAGGATTACTACACATCTCGTTCCTAGAATTGAGTTTGACAATGCACCCGACTTCCTGGCAATATATTTATCACGCTGCCATCACCGTAATACCCGCTATAAAGCTCCAATCGCCGAACATAAAGACATAAAATACACAGCAATGCTATCGTCAAATGCTGCACGATTACACTTCAAAATACGCTGTTTCAGTCGATACAAGTTCAAAATAAAATCTTGTTCTACAAAATCTTGCTCACCTATGGAGTACAGCTGTATCATACTAGCTATTAATTAGATCCACACAAGCACACAGCTCTAACAAAGCTTTATCACATTAGCTGTATGTCGCCAGCCCAAGAGAGGCTCAAAGGATATAAGAGCCCGACGTCTCCTCATGGCGCCAGTGCCTCCGGCAAGATCTCGCCACAGGGACCCGTAAAATGGAACCTGCAAACGGTAGAAACACGTCGTCAAAAACATTGAATGATGCAAACCGTCAGTTACGGGGTCGCCACAAAGTGGAGCATCTCTGCATAAACAGTGCATCGTCAAGATCCTATTGAAGCACTCCGTTGTAGTGCAGCACCACACGACTCTATACGGTCTAGTCTGAGGAGTTTTGTCGCGCCAGATGGCACTACTAGATTCTCGCACCGCGACAATTCACGACGACCGAACGGCTCGACCTGTCGGGAATTTTCTCAGCCATACATAAAATATTGACCTTTTCAGCGGCTGTGTGTGAGACCAAGTTACTACAGACTTTGCATGTCCCAGCTTGTAGCAGGCGCTCAAATCTGGGAAGACGCTTCCAAATTTCGTAAATCAGGGCGACCGTTACACTTCCCAACTCGCACCGTCGCTGATCCTTCCAAATAATCATCTCCGTGACTCGTACCTCGAGCTCACACACAAACTCACCCGAACTCCGCGGTTTTCGGCGTGGGCTCCAGGTTGAACTCTGCCACAGGCACGCCTCGCTCTGCCACGCTGGGAGCGAACATGGCCGCTGGGTAGACGACGGACGAGGTGCCCACCACCAGACACAGATCACACGCCTCCAGCTCGGCTTCTGCAGGGGAGACACAAGCAATGGGATTAATACACCAGGGCTCAGCTTCTGCAAAAAAGACACAAGCATTGGGATTAATACACCAGGGCTCAGCTTCTGCAGAAACGACACAAGCAATGGGATTAAAGGAAGACTGCCACCTTCAAAAAGTTTTCTCAGATCGGCCTATGATTTATTCCCTGGACAAAACAAAATTTTAGAATTCACCTGACAAAGTATCATCACGTGAATCGCGAAAAAAATTGTCGATTTTCATACAATTATCAATCGGTTAATGTCTAGCGACAATGTTTACACATCACTAGATTTCAAGGTCATAAGATTATTACATTTTATTTGAAAAAGTAAGGTATTTTATGATTTACTAATATATGATTTCATGAGAAATTGGCCATGTTTAATTTATTTTGCATTTAAGTTCGTAAAACATTAAAAAAATCATGGCTCATTTGGAATGGGTCTGGCCCATGTTAAACCCCATTTCCCACACTTTTTTGGAAAAAATGAACTACTGAATATATAAGTTTAACTTTTATTTTGACACTCCAAAATTCTTCTCTGATCTCGAAACAATCAAAGTTTTGACATATATTTACCAAAAGATAAGAAAAATCATGTTTCAAAGTTATCGATAAACAGTAGAGATGTCGGTTTTCTTGGACTAAAAAAATGGCATCAAACTGAACTTTGGTCTCCGATTTCTCGCAAACGGGTTCGAATTTCGGAAAACCGACTTCAGTCTGGGACATAGGTGGCTCAGCTCTAGTGAAAACCGTTTTGTGGAAAAAAGGTGGCAGTCTACCTTTAAGCCATCGGTTGTCAATTCACCCACCCCGTTTCCCTAAAAATAGACGGTCAGATTCGGCCTGGGTCCTTACGACCCCTCTAGATTCGCCAGAGACGGGATCGGATCGCCGTTATTGCACCCGTCTTAGTGTCTTTAATACTATGACAGCTTCGACCACGGACTTCGGACGGGGTGATCGTTCCACGAATGTACGAACCATCCAGGCCTAGAGTGCATCGAGGTTTAAAAGAATGCAGTCTGTAGATCAATAAACATAACAATGGTGGTATACAACCACATTAAAATATCTCCCCGGCTCCCACAACGTTCCAACGCCCCTCCGTTATGCATTCGCCTTGTGTGTCCGCCGAGCCGGCTTGCCTCCAATGACGTCATCGGCCGGCCGGCGGCGTTCAAGGTCAAACGGCTGGTGTCCTTACCTGGAGTTCTATAGCCTTGGACTGGGCATTTGGAGTAGTAAAGGAATGTTGAGTTGGAATCGTGACTTTTCTAGGCAGCGATGCCTAGAAAATGCCTACCAGGGCTTGGCTTCTGAGTTTTGTAGACAGGACAGGCGTGGAATAAATACACTAAACATCGGGAGTGATGCGGCGAAATGGTGTGACATTACGCCGAAAGGCGAAAAATGACACGAGGAAATGCTGAATGAGGGTGACACGTGACACATACGGAGTATGAGAGCTGGGATGTCAGTCAGTGAGAGGCTATGTATTTATGTAGGCGCTATAATGATGGAAATTCTAAGTCGACAAATAATGGACGCACCGAGGCAAGCATTGCAGATGTAGGCATCTCCATGCCTTCCCTGAGCATTCATCCACCCCGTCCCTACTCACCGGCCTGATCGAGCACCTCTGCGTCGAGGTTCTCCCCGAACCAGACGACGTGGGGCCGCAGCAGGCCGCCGCAGCCGGGCTGCCGGCAGCGCGGCAGGTCCTTCACAGGGATGTGCGCGCTCGGAGTGTTCGGGTCCGGTGCGCTGCCGGGGACAAAATGGCGTCAACGAAAGCGCAGGTGTGAACTAGCTGAGATGGTGTTCAAAGTGCGGACATTCACGCTTATTGATGCGAGAATTCAGACGCTACTCTCACAAGCAGCGTGAATTGCAGAAGAAAGGAACGGAAGCTGAGAAGTGAGAACCTAATGAAAGCAGTGCCGCAATCATTGCCTTTGGGTGGGTATCCACAAAGAACCTTTTCCTTCCTGAGAAATAAGACCCAACCGATGTCAGATCAGCCATTGATCACCCGCTGTATCTCTCACCCTCTCTAAGCCTCTTACCCAGTACCGGCCAGCGCCGGACAGATGGGGTCATCCCTGTTCTCCTCGACGTGCCGGCAGCGCGTGCAGCGTGTTTTGAACAGCGTGCCGTGCAGCTCGAGCACGTCCTGAGATCCGGCGCGCTGGTGCAGACCATCAATGTTCTGTGTGATGACGCGACACCGGCGGCCGGCCGCCGTCCAACGCTGCTGTAGCGACGCGATCGCCTCGTGCGCCTGGGAACGGTCAAACGAACTCAATGAAGGGAGAGGTCGCTGCTGGTGCACGTGTGGTATCATCATATTTAACACGTGTTATCGTCAATGGAACATCTTGTCGATATTATTCACCGGGAGGCGGGCACAAAATTCGATTACGTGACGGTAGACCATCGCCTGAGTTTATGTGGACACAAAATGACTTCGACTTTCGGCACACTCCAAAGTCCGACTGATGTCGCAAACAGTTGATTTCCTGATGAGGCAGGAAGTACCAGGCAACGCAGGCGCCATAGTTCCATTGACTCGAATCGATGAGCCGCGGGCGATAGAGTGGGCGGCCGAGACGGATATCCGGACACATGCTGAAACTCCTACACACGCTCACGTGCTGTGACAGGGACCAAAGGTTATGCGGTAGCGTGGTGAATCAGATGTGTTTCCGTCGTAACAGGGACGACCCCGACCCGTGCCGGGAAGTGTGGTAAAGTTCCGTCCGCCCACCTATCTTGCCACACA
This sequence comes from Amphibalanus amphitrite, assembly GCF_019059575.1. Taxonomy (NCBI): domain Eukaryota; kingdom Metazoa; phylum Arthropoda; class Thecostraca; order Balanomorpha; family Balanidae; genus Amphibalanus; species Amphibalanus amphitrite. Next base: position 111,073 of record NW_024883154.1, read on the forward strand.
CCCTTCATTGGAAGTTAGCGAGGAATGTAATTGGGTTTGTATCGCATACTTCGCGACTTTCTGTGAGCTCAAAGGTCGCAGAATGTCGGAAAAGATCAACACGGCCATTCTTGGGGAAGTCATTGGGGAAGTCATTCTGCTACTAACGCATTTTGATGTTTTGAATGCATGTTACAAAGCAAGGTGCGATAATATGGAGCTCCGGAACCAGTTCAGAATCCTGAGCCGCTGTGCCTACCTTGTTGGGCTGCTTGGAGGCCATGTTGTGGCGCCGGTAGTGGTAGAATTCCCAGACGAGCGAGGGCTGCTCGCGGAACGCGCCCGGCGTGGCCAGGTTCTGCGCCTGGTACCGCCGCCACCAGCCACCAGCGCCGCGGAACGTGGGCACGCCGGACTCTGCCGACACGCCCGCGCCTGAAGACGCGGTCAGCGGGAGGTCACCAGAGGTCACCTGGAGGTCACCAGAGGTCACTTAGGGGGAATCGAGTAGACAGAGGTATCTGAGGTGATAAATGGCAAGATGAAAACAGTGCTGTATCACAAGATGTATAACGATCACAAAGGTAGTTACTATAGGTACTCTGGTAAAACCTACAGCCAGCAGCGGCGAAACACCTTCTGGGCCTATGGGGGCACTGCCGACTAAAACACCTATGAGGGCCCTAAGGGGGGGTGGGGGGCACTGCCGACTTTTGGTCCCATTCTTCATGCAACGCCCATTGGGCTAATGTTAAAATGCCAAAATCAAAGGGGGGCACGGTGCCCCGGTGCCCTCCCCGTTCCGCCGCCTATGCCTACATACAGCATCTTTTGGGCAGAGATTAGAGGCGTACGCAGTACGCACCTGTGAGCACCACCACATGTTTGGCCGAGGCCAGTGTCTCCCTGAAGGCGGCCATGTTGGAGCTGGGTCTGGGCGCGGCCATCTTGGAGGCCCCGGCGAGGAGCAGCGGCGGACAGAGGCGGCGGGCGGCGAACAGCATCGACTGCGGCTGCGACACGAGTCTGTGGGACGGAGGGGGTGCGACAGGCTGCCACCCAGCTGACGGGCGGCGTGTCGGACACTGGGCACTGACAGGCAGACAATACCTATTACAAACAACAATAGAAACCAAGATTGAGAGGCTCTGCCTGCTGTGGGCTTTGCAGAAGTTTGAGCGTTAAGTGCAAAGCATTAACGAGCATGTGAGATGGGTGTCTGTGATGAGGTCACCCGTGAGCAGATAGTGGACATCTTCAGTATCCAGCGGGCAGCGATAGTTATTCAATGACGTACGCCATTCAATTACGCCTAGATTCGTTCGAGCAAGCAAAACACGCTCCCGTTTGTGCATCACTAGCGAGGTCATAAACAAACCCTGCAACAGGCAAAACAGTTTGCAATTGAACCATAAATATATATTCCCCGTAACATTTCTAAATGCATCTTTACAGACAACGGGTAGATACAGATACTTTCCTCTTGACAACACGAGACAGTATTATGGGGCTTCCGGCTATAATCAACCAAATAAATAATTGCAATTCAAATCTCATCTAAACGTAGCCCTTCTCCGCCGGACAACTGTTACACGCACCAGAATCGAACGGATGGCAAATATAATAGTTCAACAGCCGAGACGTCATATTGAGAACGCCCCCGTTCGCCCCTTACTTGGGCGCATGTATGCAGGTAGCGTAGTTGTCACCCTGCCGGCGCCTTTGTACCAGAATGGCACATTGATGGATAAATTATGTTGAACTCGACCAGGCACAACACTCACTTTCAGCATGCATACGGTTAAAATGAGCGAGCCAGGACATGCAGCTTATGGCTTCAAGGTCCATTTCAAGATGTCCGAACAAAAGAACGTAACACAAGGAAACGCCCTAACGTAAATGTTCGCTTGCGGCTTATGGCTATTGCAAACGTCAATCCTAAAACGCAGCATCAATATTTTTCGCGACAAGCATTATCAGCTACAAGCACTTTTGCACTCGGCTTCCTTTAACACACTAGTGCAACCATCATGTAAACCAGTAGTTTGTCGTGCCGTGATGATCGTAAATTACACTATTGATTGCATAACATTAACAAGTGAGATATAATAACATAAGACAACAGATCCAGGCGCAGATCACTCACGTCTCACACCCAGTCCATTAAGAGTACCAGTTTGATTGCCTCGAAAACATTGAAGATGCAGCAAATAAATAACGCCTTTGCAGATCGTCCATAACGCAGATCTGCTAAATAGAAGCCTCACATTATGAATATTACGGAGTGGCAAGAGCGCTGAACAACATTTGTAGGATCACAGCGTAGCTGCCATGCCACTGATCACGGAGATGCGCCGTCATTTGTAGCCCCGCACGGATCTAAGCAGCCAGCGTTCGGCCTCACTCCACAGTCAGCTGTCACATCCACTGAGCACGCGCACCCAATCGTCCGCAGCCCAGCGCACTCCTCGCGGCATGCCCACCGGCCGGCCGACAGACTCAGTCCAGTAGGCTGCTGGTCTGCGCGCCGCCGTTCGGTATCAGATGACTGCGGAACGTGGCGTCTCGCGCGCTGACCTTCCCGCTGGCCCAGGAGCTGCGCGGCCGGCCCCCGCTACGATCCTCCTCCACACTGGTCACATTCTTGAGCGCGCGCGCGCCCGGGAACGGCCGCAGCGGGTCGCGCCCGGTCAGGTTGAGCAGCTTGCTGCGCAGCTCCTTGAGCTGTTTGCGTCTGCTCTCGTATGAGGCGGCTCGCAGCGCGGCCACCCACTGGTCGGCGGCGGCGGCGCTCACGCAGGCCATCAGGTGGCGTCGCTCGCGGTCGCTGTCGAACGTCAGGCTGAAGCAGAACGACATGCCCTCTGCAAACGGCTCTGGCTGCACGTGCACATTCTCCAGCACAAACAGGCCGGCCGGGCCGTCGGCCGACACGCCGCCGTACTCGTTTAGACGGTAGTAGAACAGCAGGTTGTGGCGCAGTTTGAACCAGCGCTCGCGCGTCCGCTCTTCGCGCAGACCGGAGCGGGGCGGTTTGTGGCTGAGCCGGCCCTCCAAGTCAGCACGTCCCTCGGCCACGGCAGCCATGTCCTTGGCGTTGGAGCGCATGGCAAGGAGGGAGAGGCGAGAATGGCTTGTCTCCAAGATGCAGTACAGATGGTGGAGAGCCCAGAACTAGAGACACCACTCCTTATTCCTGAAACACGGGACGCAACCATGAGCCGACCGCACACTAGCCTCAGGCCTGTACTCGTGAATGGTGAGTTTGTCTTGAATGAAAGTGTTGCCAAAAAGCTAGTATTTTTTTACCAAGCATTGAACAACATTCCATGAGCACATCTTTTAATTGTGCAAGTTAAACTTCCAAAATGACCAGCTACAGCTAGTGTGCGGTCAGTTTGACTCTGGTAGGTATCCTACCACTTCCAAGTTCAAATCCTTCAGTATTGTGATGTGATGTTTATGAATGCAAATAACAGTTAAAGGAGATATAGTTCACCACAATTATTAACTGAAGAATGATAATAATACAAATAGACAGCATTTAGTTCTGAATTTTTGTCTTATTGTGATCCTAATCACCCTGTGGATCACATACCTACACAGGTTAGCAACCTGTTTTGGGTGTGGGCCAGATATGAGATTTGGAGGCAGGCATGAGGCAGTGGGCTGGAGCATAGTATGGTTGCAATTTTCTAAAATCACAAGCAATATTTGGGAAATATGACAGCATTATTTATCCTTGCCGGCATGGGGGGGGGGGGTGATGAATGATGCAACCCCCTAGTTTTTCCCGAATAACTCGGGTAAAAAGCGATTGATTGCGACAAAACTTTCAGTCCCCTAGCACTGATCAATTTTACACCTACCCTGAAATTTGTATGACCCTGACCCAAATGACCTTTGACCTACTTTCCAAGACCAAGACCCCGTCACTGTTCAATTTTTCGAGTTTTACATGTTTCTAGACTAGTTTTTGGAGCTCAGTAGGCGGAACTATGGTCAAGCGTACCCATTTTCGGGAACGCATTATCGTTCCCATGTTTGGGAACGATAAACCCAAATATGGGAACGCCATGTAGGCATTATTTAAAACAAGAAAAAGAACCGTTAAATGACGTCCAAAAAATATAAAACGATCGTGAACCGCCTGATATTTGTCTCAATATTGTTGGGAAAGAGTTTGATATTGTAAGGCCCATCGTAGTTTCAAATCATTCCCCTATTTCTAAAGCAGTCCATCATCCGGGCCACGAGCCCAAATTTGGGAACGCTCTCGTACACTGGCGCTGCAAGCGTTCCTTATTATGGGAACGGCGTACCCAAAATTGGGAACGCTTTCACCGACGCCTTTCAGGGGCTCTTTTCATTAACAAGCATCACGTCCAACGCCGCGAATTATTGTCAACGCAACAATCATCAGATGACCTTTCCGGCAAGACCGTCGCATGTTTCGCCCGGTCTTCTGCGCTTTTATTCCCGTCGATCTCGCAGCGGGCACGCCCCCCTCTGCAGGATTACGTAATTCACAACGCTCAGCGATGTTCAACAAGGTCTTCCATACCTATATCCACCGTCCGCGCCGAGGGCGGAGACATGTCAAGCACCTGTCTGTTTATCACCGATAGTTGACGAGCACAAGGAAGTATCCAAAAATGGGAACGCTGAATATGTTACACCCTCAAAACACCTAGTCCCAATGAAAATCTAGTTTTTTCCTTTCTTGATGAGTGTAAGTGGCAAAAGGCCTGGTAGGATGGGCACGAGGAATGATCGAAATCAGCATAAAAATTATAAATAAGCCACACAGAGCGACCTATATAAGAGAAATTCCCCCAAAACGATCACGCTTAGCAACACGGAAGACAAAAACCACGCTCATGACGCTCCTTATAAAACAACTCTAAACAGCTAGCATCCAAATAAAATATGTCTTTCTGGGATGATAAAATACAGCTGAATAATTTTAAACCACTGAAACTGAGTTTACAACAGTAGTTCGGTAAAATCACTGACGTTCCATGCGGTCGTGCGCCCCGACAACAAATGTCACCAATATTACCCCCGGACTGTCCGCGTGTTCGCTTGCATATGTCAGCATCTGGTGTCGCTAGTATGAAACTTCATAACCAGGCGAAAATTATTATACTTGACCTCAAAATGTAAAAAACGCTTAATTTTCCTTAAAATTGCAAGTTAAATGTAGTATAACCCATGTTTTCACCATTCCGTCATTTCAAAAAATCATTAAAAATATCATTCGACGGTCAATTTCCTTGTGCAACGGTCAGATTAAAGATAATTTTATAGAGACTTAGTAGATACTTAAATTAGCGTGCACTTTTTTGAGACGTGATGCACTAATGAGTTTTAGTGGGCGAACGGCCGAAAAATTACCTTCCGTTCCCATAAATGGGAACGCCCGTTCCCATATTTGGGAACTCCGTTCCCAAAAATGGGAACGTTCCTATATTTGGGTACTCATGACCATAGTTCCACCTACTGAGCTGAATTCGAATTTCGCAACCATTTAACCATTTCAATCATACTCAAAATGCCTTAGATGAAACTGACCACAAAAAGTCCCTGATCCACAGACTGAGACCCCGTTGTGAAATTATCAAATACGCAGATGGCGGGCGGCAGATCACAATCAAGATTCCAGGACATGCAACGATTAGGTGATACAAAATTTTGATGCAGACAGATGGCGAATGCAGGTGAGTCAGACATATCACACCTTACCTTGCAAATGACGAAAAGCACTTTCTTTCAAATGACACAGAGCGTTATTTCCGAGTTATGTCCTGTCTGTTTCTATTCAATTCCTCAGAAAATATTGTACAACTGGTTTGTCCTATCTGCGTCATTTATGAACCAAATTGATCTTGGAATAAAATACAGCAATTGGTCTTGCTTTAAATTACTGCAACTTTTAGAAACTACGCGCCAAAAGTCTTAGAAATCACAACACATAAAAATAACCTTACATTCTCAATAACGTTAACAATTATTGATGAATGCCGTGGTAGGCATGTTATAGGTAAACGAGCCGCTTTTCCCATATGTCAAATGCAAGGTCATCATTTATAATTCTGAAAACTGATGCTCGCTTGTCTTTCGTCATCTGCGGTACAGCAGACCCTAAAATGGTGCAGTCCAGTCCCAGCGACCCCAGAGACCCGCCGACCGCTACGATCGCGCATTATAATTCCAGCCAACACCTGAGTGACAACCTTCAGCCGCGGTAAACAACGACGAAGTAAACCCGAAATAGTTGCCCAAGCACAGTGAGACACCAAACCAAGGCCCATTGCCGGTGCCCTGTAGCCCTCAAACTGGCTTGAAATCCCTGCCTGATCTTCAAGGAGGCCTACTGCATGAACAGAAAAGAATCGATGACTCATCTGTTTAACCCTTTATTACAGAAAATACAATCACTTGCCATGACAAAGGTAGCATCAAATCACCACCGAACACTTCGCATCCCTGCCCGGATCAACCAGTTCATAGCGCCTCTCCAACGAGCAAAAGCATCTGGCGGGCAGCGTGGCTCACTGAGCCGATAGCACGACCAGTGACGCTGGCGGATAAGAGCTCAATAAAACGGATAAAAAGTGGATAACCATGGCCAATACGCCCCGCATCAAATTGCCCGGGCGGCTGGCAAAAGCGGCTAGGAAATGGACCACCAAAGCCTCGAAAAACAATCAGTCCGCTACGCAGCCGCCTGGGCATCCTCGTGGGCGTCCGGCGCCTCTTCGACAGCACTCGCCTTTTGGCCGACGCTCTGCGCCGCCGCCTCTGGCACATCGTCACCGTTCACGGGGCTCACGTGGCCGTTGCCCGGGGTATCCTCATCGACCTTCGAGGTGCTCTCCTCGGTCTCCGCAGCGTCGGCCGGCGCGGCAGAGTCCGAAGAGGAAGGTTTCTCAGCGACGGCCTCCTTGTCAGAATCAGCTGTCTTTTCCTCAGAGGCGCCGGCCGTCACTTCAGACTTCTGATCAGTCTTATCTTCTTCCAAATCACGTTGTGTTTCTTCCGATGAATCTGTCGCTTCTGAGGATTTACCCGTCTCGTGTGATTTCGACTCGTCTAGACCCTGTTTTGTTTCATCTGCGTTCTGCTCTGCTTGCTCGGTTTCGGTAGGTTCCTGAGAGCTGGGTTCAGTCGAGCCCTTAGTCTCACCCTCTTCATGCCGCTCCGTCAAAGACAGGTTATCCAGTTCCTCAGCAACTCTATCATCTGTCCCCTCCTTGTCCGTCGGTTTCTCTTCTTCATGCGCTTCTTGAACCGGCTTCTCTTTTTCAGACGCTTCTTCAGCTGGCTTCTCTTTTTCAGACGCTCCTTCAGCCGGCTTCTCTTTTTCAGACGCTTCTTCAAACGGCTTCGTCTCAGTCTCTCTTTCTACTGGCTTCTTCTCTTTAGTCACTTCTTCTGCTGGCTTGACCTGTACGCTCTCTGCGGCAAGCGACTCTGGTACCATCGCCACCCCACGCTCCTGCAGGGTCTGCGTGACACTGCGACCCTCCAGACAGAGCAGGGCAACCAGCGGCTCCCCATCGGCCTCCGCCACCAGACGCGCGTCGAACTCGTAATGGGCGGCGTCACAGAGCTCGGCCAGCGCCGCCGTCGCCTCCTGTCCCCAGTCGGCGCCGTCAGCGGGCCGCGCCGGCAGCCGACACCGCAGAGCCACGGCCGGCGTCCGACACACAGCCGGCGCCGCGGCGCGTACCTCAGTCGCTGCCGCCACCGAGCCGTAGTCCAACAACCGCACACGAACGTCTCCGGTCGGCGACACGGCCACGACGCGCGCCCGGTGCCAGCCCTCCTCCTCTGCCGAGCGGGCTACACACAGGTCACCACAGCAGGGGGCGGGGAGCGCCGGCGGGGGCTCAGTGGCGTCGTACAGCTCCGCCAGCTGGTCGGCCAGTTCGTCCAGCGCCGCCAGGTCACTCAGACGCTGCGCGAAGAAGCACGCCGGGGAGTCCACGTGCGAGACGAGTAGGCTCAGCGGCTCGGCGGGCGGCGGCGGCGCGGCCGGGAGCTGGGTGTCTTCGCGCGGCCGGCACAGGCCCGCCTCCACCAGCAGCTGAGCGGCGTCCCCAGCGGAGAGCGTCAGCCGGACCCGAGTGACGGCGCCCGCGGCCACCTCGCTGACAGTCACCGGCTCCTCCTCCGCTTCGGTCAGCTCCCGGAGCTTCTCAGTGGCCCCCTCCTCACAGACATCCACCGCCAGCTGGCAAGGACGCGCCTGGGGAGGCAGCGCCGCCAGCTCGGCACCGAGCTCCCGCACCTCGGCCACATCCACAGACTCTGAGTTTCCGTAGTCCACAAACAGCACCCGCGCCTGACCGTCCTCCACCGCCAGCACCCGGGCGCGGTACGGCGCTCCGTCCTCTGAGTAGGGTGCGGCTGCTAGCAGGCCTGGAGTGGCGGCCGACACGGGAGCCGCAGCAGGGAACTCACCCGCCAGCCTCTCCATAAGTTCGTCCAGCGGCCCGGTGTCGGCCGACTGCACATAGAACTCGAGCGGTGAGTTAACGTGCGACACGAACACAGCCTGGTCACCGGCGGGGGTGGTCGGGACCGGCGCCGCCTGGGACTCGGTCGTCTCGTCGGCCTGTGCCGCCGGCTCGCTCTCCGCTTCGGTGACATCAGTCTTCACGGCCTCTGCTGCAGGGGCCGCAGGCTCGGGCGCGGGCGGGGCGGGTGCGGGCTGTTCGGCCGCCTTCTGTGCGGCCGGCACCAGCACTGGTCGCTCCTCGACGTGCACCATGCCGAACCCGGCACCGACCATCTCAAACGCCACGTCCTGCTGGCCGTCAAAGAGGTTCACCAGCGCCGGGTCGCCGGCCTTCACCAGCTCCATGTTGAGAGTACGCTCCTCGGCGCCGCCGACACCGACCAGAGTCGAGAATTTGTCCACAGCGGCGTCTGACCACGGCTGCGGCTCCAGGGGCAGTGAGCAGCGCACGGCCAGGGGCGGCACGCCGGACAGATCCGGCGGGCACGACCACAGCTCGGCCGCTGGCACCGACTCCGTGTTACCGTAGTCAACAAACAGCACAGTCGCAGTGTCGCCGGTCACAGAGAGGACGCGCGCGCGGTATAGCGCCTCGTCCTCAGCGTAGCGCGCCACCAGCAGCTGGCCGGCGGCGGGCGCGGCGGCGGAGCTCAGCTGAGCTGCCTCCAGGCGCGCCATCAGGTCGTCCAGAGTGGCGGTGTCTGCGCTCAGCTGCACCCAGAAGTCGGTCGGACTGAGTGCGAACACCACGACCGCCTCCAGCAGCTGGCCGTTCTTGAGTCGGGCCGCGCCCACCGGGCCGGCCGGCTGGGCGGAGCTCTGGGCGGCGGTCTCCTGCACGGGAGCCGCCTCAGTCGTCACCTTCTCCGCCACAGCCGCGGGAGGCTCCTGCCCGGGCGGCAGGGCCCGTCCGGCCTTCACCAGCTCCCGTCCCACGTCTGTATCTCCGTCCAGCAGCCGCACCGTCCAGACGTCCTCAGCACCGCCCGCCTCCCTGCGGAGCGCCAGCGCCTTCTCCAGGGTACCGGCCAGCTGCTCGAACAGCTCCGTGTCCTCGTCCGTCCACTGCCCGGCGGCGGGCCGCTCCGGCAGGCGGCAGCGCTGCGCCAGCGGCGCCGGAGCCAGCAGGCCGGGCGTCAGCAGCTTCAGCTGGGCGCGGGGCGTCAGCTGGCAGTTGCCGTAGTCGATGAAGTGCAGCTGGCAGTCGGCGGCGCCGGGCTCGGCTGTCAGCAGACGGGCGCGGTAGAACACGCCGTCATCGGCAAACGGCGCCGCCACCAGATCACCGGTCTGCACCTGGGGGATGGAGGCGGGACGTCAGCAGTTTGCACATGGGGATGGATGGGGGGGGGGGGGGGAGAGGGCGTCGGCGGTCTGTGCCTGGCGGATGGATGGGGGCGGGTCAGCGGTCTGCACGTGGGGGATGGGTGCGGGAGTCAGAGGTCTGACAGGGACACACAGCGGCATGTCCTACCCAGGCGTGATATCGACTGAGTATTTACCGCGATATTTTAAAGCCGGGTTGCGAAGCATTTATCACCTTACAACAGAAGATGTTTTCCATCCCTCGTAAGCTTCAGTCCAAATCTTTAAAAAAGCAGTTGAAATTTTATTGAGTTTATCGTCATTTTGTCAACAAAAAGAACACCAATTTACCATACATCCCGCTTTTCACTGAGCGCCACCGCCACGTCCGATCCCGACCCACACGACCACTGACCTGTTTCACAGCCCTGTCCTGGGGTCCCAGCTGGCTGTACTCAGTCTCCAGCTGAGCCATCAGCTCGTCCAACTGCGCCGCTGGGCCGTCCGCCGCGTCCTGAACGTAAAACTCGTGCGGCGTCACCGCAAACGAGACGGTCACGCGAGTGAACGGTGCCGCAGTCTCTGTGGCTTCCTCAGCTGCAGGAGCCGCCTGGGCCGGAGCCGGAGCCACTGGAGCAGCCGCAGCAGGAGCCGGAGCGGGAGCAGAGGTAGGAGCAGCGGCCTTCTTAGCGGCCGGCTCGGGGGAGCGCGCCTGTCCGTCGCCGCCCAGCTCCAGGTTGATGTTGGTGCTGCCGCTGAGCAGGGTGACGATCAGAGAGCCGGGCAGCACACGGTCGACGAGAGCTGTCAGCTCCTGAGAAGAATGAGGGGTACGGTTAGAGAGCCGGGCAGCACACGGTCGACGAGAGCCGTCAGCTCCTGGAAAGGGGAAGACGTGAACAGGGGTCAATCTGTCGATCAGAGTCAGGGGACGTAAGTAGGTCCTTTCAGATCTTAGATATTTGAAAGCTAAGAGCTGAGCAGCCAGGTAGAGTAACGACAGCAACTGAATACTACACCATGGAAACACCAGCCTGATGGCAGCCACGTCAGGAGAACTCACCATTTGGTCGACCTTGGCGGCCAGCTGATCGCCGCAGTCGGCTGACACCAGTCCGGTCATACTGCACTGAATCGCCTGAGCGGGCAGGTCCACCAGCGACATGGGACACTCGACCAGCTGAAACATGGGGCAAGGGATGGGATGTCACGTCAGGCACCGCATTGGGGGGAAAGGGGAGCATTATACTTAACGACACCCATAGCCTGCATGCTGAGACCAGCCTGAGCACGTTATTAGCTGATCATATGCTAACACCAGCGCCGCCGGGAGACAAACGAATACCTACTACGTAGCAAGCAAACAAAACCAGCTCAGCCAATAACCCACATCCATCGTATTATCACAACCAACCTGCCCCCATATTATCTTCTACAGCTCCTCTCTCAACCTACCTCTGACACATTGACGCGCTCGGTGTTGCCGTAGTCGACAAAGAACACTGATGCCGTCTGTCCGTCGACGGCCGTGATGAGTCCGCGATAGTAGACACCCTCGAAGGGCGCCAGGCAGAGCTCCTCGGGGGCCACGTCCGGACACGGGACCTGTCGAGAATACAACGGTCAGCGGGAACCGACGTTGAGCTTCTTGAGAGGGAAATCTCGGGGGTGAGCGAAGATTAAAAGGTGCTCGCCAGGGGCAGGTGCCGTCGAGTCGAAAAAGGACGGACACGATCAATAACGTGACATGACAACCACCCCCCACATCACTACGCAAGTACGCACCTTGCAGTCTGTGGTGGACGCCTCGATGTCGGTGGCCATCTGTTCGATCTCCGCCGTGTTCTCGCTGAGCTGGACGTACAGCCGGGACGGAGACAGGACGCAGGCCACGAACACCTCCACTCGCTCACCGGCCGAGAAGGGCCGCTCCAGCGGCGGGTACGGCCCGATACCTGCGTAACAGCGGAAAGAGGGGCGGGGGATGAGACGTGTGGTGGCGTAGAAATGTTATGAGGAGCTGGAACAGGTAACCAGGGCGAGATACAGTACTGTTAGGCTTAGTTACAGTTCAGTTGAAAGCAGTTCCGAATCTACAATTAAGTGTAATTGTTTGCTTACAGGTAAGCCATAAAAAAACAATGTAAAATGTTATGCTTGGAAGTCAGGTACTGGTTACTCTGGTATGCGGCATGGATTGAGCACTGAGCAGCCAATGTTTTTCCTTCTAGAAACTTCTAGAAGTCGAAATGAACAAAATACTCAAAACAGTCAAAACCACCATGCTCCGTATCGCCTCCTCCACTGACCGCTCTGTTGCACGGGTCGCGCGGCGGCCGGCCGCTCCGCCAGTCCGTCGGCCACCAGCTGATCGGTGGCCCGCTGTCCAGAGGAGGTGAGTGCCACCTCAACTGACGACAGGTCGCCCTCAGCGCTCAGACACGTTACCTGGGGAGGGAGACGGGTGTCAGGCGGGCCGCCATCAGCGCAGTCGGGAGATGCGGCGAGAAACGGACGTGGGAAAGTAGGCAATCGTAATAGAAAGATGGTACACAGTGGCTGCGATGAAATATAGTTGCATGGCTCTCCAGTGGCTTTTGCTGTGTAATGCCCCACGGTTTTAACTTTTAACTGAAATATTGCTAGGCAGTAATTGGTGTCGAAGGCAGAATTTGGGAGAAATTCAAACACTACAAAGAGCTATGGTGGCCGCCACCGATCTCTGCATCTTACCTGCACTTCACCCTCGAAGTACTTTGCCAGCTCTTGCTCTGAAAGGACCTTCCATTTGCCGCCGGCCGGCTTCACGCCTCCAAATTGACACCTGACGGCGTAAAAGCAAACATTTTGAGGTATCCTAGCATTGACAGTTCCACGACGGGTTATCGACAGATTCCTTACATAATTGATGATACCCGGGTTTTACGTTTATCTCTTATTTGACTTGTGAGCCAACCATAATGTTATGCAAATCACATTGCAACTCCAACCGTTATCAATACAACATTAAAGGCATGACAGACTGTCGGACTTACTTGTACGCCTGGCAGGGCAGTCGGCAGTACTCCTCCTTCAGCCGCTTCACCAGCTGTTTGTCGACAGTGGCCGAGTTGCCGTAGTCCACAAAGAACACGTCCAGCCCGGCAGGCGCGGCCCGCCTCACCACGGCGCGGTACCAGGCTCCGTCGGTGAACCGGGCCGCCACCGGCTTACCGACGGCCGGGTGCGTCTCGGCACCGTCCTGAGGCCGCCGCAGGCCGCCGTAGAACGTCTGCATCTCGGTCATCAGTGTGTTGAACGGCTCGGCACCGTCCAGCGGCTGCAGGTAGAACTCGTGCAGGCCGCAGACCCAGGTGGGAGCGGCGCGCAGCTCAGCGCCCGCCCGCAGAGCCGCCGGGGTCAGCCGGCAGCTGTGCTCGGGGATGGAGACGGAAGGCGCGGGCGGCTGGCGCCCGCCGCCCGGACGGCCGCCCACATCACCCCCGCCGCCGCGGATCGGGCGGCCGCCGCCGGACGACCACGAATCGCCGCTGGCGTTCCGGTCCTGTCCTCTGGGCCGGCCCCCTCCGCCTCCACTGGACCAGTCGTCTCCAGTGGATCCATTTTGTCCGCCGCGCGTCCTGCCGCTGCCCGGCCAGTTGGAGCCGCCGCGGTCGGGCCGACCGCCCCCTCCCGAGGCCGCGAGTCCGCCGCGAACGCGCTGGCTCCGTCCGGCGCCCCTCTGTCGCCGCGGTTATCGTGGCCGCCCCAGCTGCGCTCCTGGCTGGCACGGTCATCGTGCCCTCCCAGCTCCTCTCACGGCCACCGCGGGCATCCCCGCCTCCTCCGCCGCCCCAGGAGTCTCTGGCCGCACCACCGCCTCCCCCGCCGCCCCAGGAGTCTCTGGCTGGGCCGCCGCCTCCTCCGCCGCTCCGCTGAGGGCGGGAGTACGACTCTGGCTGTCCTCCTCATACGGCCGGAGAACGGGTCACTGGAGGACGCCGGGGGCGAGGTGGGGCCCGCGCCGGCCGGGCGGTCTCGCCAGTTGTGGTCCTGCGGTGGAGATACGGGTCAACAGCTGCAGAGAAACGATCAGGGGATCATGCTATGGTGTAAATATGTCGCGTCGAGTTCAAACGAGATGAGTAACAACGCTACCTTTACACGGGCAGCATAGACGAACGCATTTGAAGCATACCGAGCTACCACGAGTACAATTTCAAAATCTGAACGATGATAGCATTCAGTACTCATTCACAGCATTCATGCGCCCCACACCATTTTCTGGCTGTCGGCCTCTCTCACCAGGTCGGCGCGCGGGGTAGTTTCTTGGTGTAGTCTCCGCTCGTCTGTCGTGTTACGGGCGGCGCGGCGCTGGCCCCGGCTGGCCCAGCACCGGCTCCAGCAGCTCAGCCTTGGCTAAAGTGACGATGGCGTGCCGGCCCGCAGCTCGTCGGAGCGAGCCAGGTACGGCACCTCCATCACCGCCGCGCGGAAACTCTCAATCTGAGGACAGGAACGCGCCGTGGCTTCACTTATAACGGAACAGGGACTGTCACAAATGGAAGAAAAGGCGCCGCTCCGTCAGACGGAAGACGTCCCTTGCCATCGTTACTCATCTCGCATATTCAATTCAGGCAACTCGAGTCCTCTGTTCTGACATGTCATGGTTATTTTAATAAGTATTTATCGTTCCGTAACTTATAACCCTCGCTAACCTTCTTTCAAGCTTTTAAGGTGACCGCTGACCATTGATAACTGACATCCACAGTTTATCCAGCACCAGACGCAGCCGATCACTGCGCCCCCGCTGTTCACCTACCTCCTGTTCGGACCAGTTGGTTCGCCCGGAGCGTCCCACGTCTGAGGAACAGCAGCGGATCGCCTGGCCGGCTAGCGCCGCGTGCTCCGGTCGCAGCGGGCGCACCTCAGCCAGAGACACCGAGCGTGTGTCGCCGTAGTCGACGAAAAACACCGTCACCTGAAGTTAACAAAGGGCGGTGAGATGGGGAAGTTAGTGGTGAGTCCTGAACAGTTTCTAGGTTGAATAAAGGATAGAAGGGTTGACTAGATACCATGACAGCACACGTTAGGAAGAACAGAAAATCTTACTACCATGTAAGCAATTCAGCCCGCTAGACCCGATACCCTATATATTACGCTCAGAGACCTATCACCGCGGTTATAGCTTGATGTCGTCAGTCCACTTCACCAATCCATCTAGTCAAAGGAAGTCAATCATTTATTCTATCAACTCTATTCAAGTTTCAACCCTACTCCCCCAAGTCCCGTCCTCCCTCCTCACCTTCCCGGCGGCGGCCTCCAGCACCCGCCCGCGGTACCACACTCCGTCGTCCGGGTAGAGAGCGGCCACCGTCTGTCCGACGGCCGGCGGCGCGGTCGGCGGCGGCTGGCTCGCGTACGCCGCCACCTGCTCCTGAATGGCGTCCACGGCGGGGAACTGCTCCTTCATCTGGACGTAGAACTCGGCCGGCGTGACGACGTGTACCACCTCGACCTCCTTGTAGACGCCGACGGGCAGCTGCTGCTGCGGCAGCTGCGGCGGGCCGGACACCGAGCCGACGCCCGCAGGACGGGAGGACGACGGCGGCGTGCCGCTCTCTGCGGGAGGCGAGCCAGTGACGTACAGATCATATTTATGGAGATGTGATCCTTCTAAATAATCGACCAGATTTTACAACAAAAGTTATCAAGAGGCCCGAATCGGAGGTGAGAAACCCTTTATCTCTACCTACGAATCGCAAGATTGTTTTAACTGTCACACTTTTTCATTGCCTTGGACGATGCTGCTGTTATCGAATACGCCCGGTGAGCCTCGCTCCCCGTCCATCCTCCACACACCCCATAACTCACCGGGCACCTCGCGGAGGCCGGCCGGCACCAGTTTCTCCATGATGGGTCGGTTGGTGGGGCTGGAGGAGAGCCACCTCGTACACCTCAGTCCCGGGCCGGCACGCGCGCAGCACCACGTCCACAGTCTGATTGAGCACGGCGGCGCGGAACGCGTCAGCAGACACGGCGCCGGCGCCCTGCAGATAGCACGAGATACCTGGGTGGAGGAAGAATGGGGTCAATTAATACGGTCTGGAAAAGGGGGCATCCAGACTGAATGACAGGGAACCAGTTATAGCTGTGAAAAGACAGCGTGAAAGACAGGGAAGACAAACTCTGAATACATCCTGGGTCCTGGGAATTTATTGGAACGCTGCGTAAGACATAGACATAGACATAGACATAGACATAGACATATATATTTTGACATTCCGAACAAAACAGACAAGAACAAATATATAAATTAGATCGGTGCAAAAGAATAAAATTCTTAAATTAAAGCACCTCTCTGAGAAACTGTAACGTAACGTGAACAATGGAAGAACAGAACAAACAAAACATTAAAAGCAATCAAACCACCGCCGTGTCGCGCCACACCCGCCACTCGGTAGTTACGCTGACTGCCCCCAGTCGGCAAACCACGAACCATGCAGCCCGCCCTCCGCCGCTGAAAATGCTCGTGTTAGTAGAATCTTCTGGTTTTGGTAAGGAAATTTTGGAATAATTTGGCTACTTTAATACCCTCGTTTTGTTTAGTCCATCACCATAGAGACATTGTCATCTGCTAGACAACGAAGTACTGAAGTGTATGTGGGTGATACAATCACCAAGACGTGGCAAGTGAAAATGACGAGTCACAGGTACTCCGGGTAGGTTGCTGGAAGCTGTCTGCAGCGTATGGTCAACCCACGCTTACCGAGTTGCGGCAGCTGTGTGAATTCTGCCGCCAGCGGGAACACGTTGGACACGCTCGTCTCCTCTCTATCGCCGTAGTCGATGAAAAACACAGTCACCTGAGTACCCTGGCGGCCGATTACCTGGAAAACACACAGAGACGTGAAACACACGTAACAACAGAGGTGCATCATCTCTCACTGCACAGTCGCTGTATTCTAGTCCGTACTAGACTGCACGTCCTGAGGAGGCTCCGTTATACCAGAGCGACGAGAGTACACTGAGGGGCAGCCGCCGATACTGACACCCCACAGTTGTCAGTTCGGCGGCCCGGCCGGTCCCTCTGCTAACGACCGGGCTATTTCGGGAGACATGCGAGCAGACCCGCAGCCCTCCCTCCCGTGTTATGTTATCGGCGTGTGCGAGGGAAGGAATGCCACTCTCGCTTCACACGAATTCCTGCTCTCTTGGTATCTGACAAACGCATCGGAAAACTCGGCCCCAAGAACAAGAGCTCAGATTGTTATGTGGGCTTGCTGCACACCATTAACCTTCAAACAACCATGCAGACCTAAGCCAGGCATCGACGGACACTTTTCGCGCATTTCGCTAACTACCAAAACCTTCCAAATCCCATCCTTCATGCATTACGCAATTACTTTCTTCGTTCCTATTTATATCCCAAACTCTGCCATTCCCACCTTGGCGCGGAACACGGCCTCGTGCACCGAGGAGAAGGCGGCGCAGTAGGTTCCGATGGGCGCGCTGCTCAGCGGCTGGTTGCCGCCCGCCGAGTAGCGGGTCTGCATGGCCTCCTCCATGGCCGCCAGCGAGTCGGCGTCCAGCTTGGCCAGCTGGCCGAACCAGCTGGACGGCGACTCGACATGCGACCAGCTGCTCCGCGCGGCCCACCTCCACCTGAGATACAGGGGAGCCGCAGCCCGCAAAGGTCAGCGCCCAGCGGGGAGAAGTCATATAAGGAGAGTGTCGTGGTAAAAATTCACAGCATACGTGTAAAGGGACGTACGCACTCAGCAATTCCGTCAGGTCGGTCGGGAGATGCGTTGAATTATCACTAGCATTTCAGATGCGTCCCCGGACATGCCATATTATCGGTGGACTGCTTGCTTGTATGAAAGACACGTTCATATCATAAAACCATCAGTATCTTCACAATCAGTGTTGGGATGAGTGATGGGGCTTAGCACTAGTCTAACAAAGCTGTCCGCTGAGTTCGGTGATAGTAAGGTAAAGCAGTGATAACAAATCGTCAATAGCGTCTTTAGTAAACATCACAAGTCCCACGTCTGTCACGAAACCCCGCTTCGTCCAAGACTTATTCATAAGCCAGTGTCAGAATAAAAAATAAATACGAAATCAATAAATAACGGACCAAAGAAAACCAAACAGCCCAGGTAAGAAAAAAAACACGTCTTCAAAAACACAGAATACTACATAAAAAGCCAGTGTAACTAGACCCGAATAATCTCTGCGCGATATCGCGTCACCCACCGGCGTTTGGCCACGCTGACGGCCGGCGGTGCGCGGATCAGCTGACCCTGGACGGGCTCCTGGCTGGCCGCCGCCACCGCCTCGCGCACGGCCGCGTTGATGTCGAGCGGCGGCCGTCGGCGGGGGTCGGTCAGCCGCACGACGCGCCGGTCCGTCTGCTGTACGACGGTACAGAGCAGCGGCCGCCGGCCGTCACCGACTGCAGGAAGCGCACGTGCTCGGCCGAGCGCGTGCGTGCTCTCCAGACCCTCCAGACAGCAGTGGAACGCCTGCGGTGCAGGGAGGGTGGAGACGGTCAGCGGATATGGCGGGGGGGGGGGGCATAGCAACATTACCTTCGTCGAATTATAATTCTACCAAAAAATTCAACAAATCTTCAACAAAAATGGCTAAAAATGACATATTGCAATATCGTCATTGCAAAGTTCCGGGAGAAACATGACCACCGCAATCTCCTGACTATTCTGTAATCAGCTTTTGAGACATCTCATGACCCGTCAAATCCTCCAAGCGCCTCGTATAACTGACCTGGGGCGCAGGGTGGCGAACCTCTGCTCCACGCCAGTACAGACTGAAGCGGCACCAGCTCCGACGAGCCGATGTCGATGTACTGCACCTTGATGTCCCGGCGGCCCAGGCTCACCACCTTGGCACGCTGGTACGACCCGTCCTGGCGGATGGACGGAGTGAGAATCAGCAGGGAGCGAGCGGATTGGCAAGAAACGGTGTCACATGCGGAACGCTACACATGATAATTTCTACGGACTGAGAAATGAGAGAAAATCCTTTCACGGAGCACACACATTTGCTTGATTAATCTATGAGAATTATCTCGTATGCATATACGTCGGTCGTCGACTTATGTACAAAAAGTACCTACTTCAAGATTTACATCGAAGATACATCATCAAAGGACGATAAGAGCGATTTTACGAGGATCGATCAAACACAGCGCCTCCACTTTCCATGTCCATTCACCTACCTTCAGCACGGCGCAGAGTTTTGCCCACTCGGATTTAGATGCCGGCAGCTGCTGACCGCTCACCGACAGCGTCTCGCTCAGCTGTGAGAGCAGCTGCTGCAGCTGGCCGGCGGACGCCGCCAGCCGCACGTAGGTTATTGACGGCTCCGACCTCCACGACCAGCACCTCAGTGACGCTGCCGGGCACCAGCGGCGGCCCGGACGGAGCGGCGGCGCCGGCGGCGGCTGGGGAGACGCCGGGACGGTACCGCAGCGCCCCGGCGCCGGCCGCCACCGGTACCGAGGTGGGCGCACCGCCGCGCGCCGGGCCGCCGCCGAGTACGCACCCCGCTGCGCAGCATCTCCAGATACTCTGGTCTCGGTCGAACAGGTCCACTTGGTTCTGAAATGCACAGAGGTGGCGAGTGTTAATATGAACCTTCTGGATGGCCTATACAGTTCGGATTAGCGTCACCATTACGTCAAAGCAGTGACAGCTGATAGGATAGAGCATGGCTAGAATATTTTCCACATGACGACGATGCAGTACATTTACTGACTCTAAAT
Source organism: Amphibalanus amphitrite (assembly GCF_019059575.1). NCBI lineage: Eukaryota > Metazoa > Arthropoda > Thecostraca > Balanomorpha > Balanidae > Amphibalanus > Amphibalanus amphitrite. Next base: position 130,650 of record NW_024883154.1, read on the forward strand.
GTCAGTATCTCACAGGAAACCCAGCCTCTACAAAGCGCTTGTCTGAAACGACGCGATTCATCTCCCGTTTCCCTCCTCGTGGTCGTGCGGTAGTGGTAGTTCCCGCTATCAGACTCTCATCCTGCACACATTTTCCCGTCAAAAACCACCATCAACTCAACGCTGGCAAACGCCTGAACCGCACGCTATTTTCTCATCCCCTCCTCTTCCTCTAAAGCGCACATCCCCTCCTCATCCCCGTCACTCTCTCCTCACCCCCTCTCTCCCCCGTTTCTCACCGGCTGTCCTTGCCGCGGTATTTGCAGGTCAGAAGTTGCCGTCCGTCAGCTCCCTCCAACACTGCGCGGCCGCCGGCGCGGCGGTGAGCCCTCCAGACCGGCCAGCGACACGCGTCTCGCCTGTATCCACGGCCGACAAACTGGCGAGGCATGGCACAGCTCACCCACCGCCTTCGTCCATCGTGGACCGAATCGGCCAGTATACCTGAAAAAAAAAAAACGGAGCCGAGAGGAGGGTAGCTTTATTCATTGTGTATGGAACATTCATAAGCATTGATAGATTCATAAAGTAGGGGGACGATGTATCAGGGACAGGCCCGGCGGTATCAACGACAATTTCCGATCAGCGTGCCCACTTGACGTTGATAGCATATCTCACGAACAACAGATAACACATAAGCCAGCAACAAGAGCACAGGCTTGCCTCTGTCAACGGTGTACATTGTGGAGCAGTGTAAGTGCCAGCACAAACAGAGCACGGTTCACTGTCAGAAAACGTTCCAATAAAATTCCAATTGACCATGCTCGACGCCGAGGCCCGCTACGCATCTTACAGACTCATCACTGGTCAATGCGACAGTTATCTGCTTTCACTACATAAACAAATACACGACACCCAAATTGTGTATAAAGCATCCGTGATTCTACCCGATCCCAAATTCCTACCTTGACCATCCGCCGTCGACTGTGTGAGGACGCCGCGAGGAACTGTCCGTCACGTGAGGCCGAGGCTCCCAGACAGACGCGCCCGGCTCAGGAGCGGTACCGGCCCGGATGGCTGGTGCGGCAGTACGCCTGAAAGGGGGGAGAGGGGTACATTAATGGAATGGCAGCACGGCATCGTGAGCTGCGACGAATAAATATCATCGACAAGCGGGCACCATGACATCACGGTTACCATAGCGACGACGCAATGCAATAATACAGCGAAAACTGACAAGCACTGCTGAGTGGGGTACGACGTACGTGGTAGAAAAGTGGATACCGTAGTGACGGAATATATTCTGTACTGTCATGGTGTGTGATTGATAATTGGTGCCACACACCGATAAGAGGCTCGCAAGGGTTTCAGGGTGTGTCTGGGGGGGCAGGATAGAGAGGGGGTGGCAATGAGGCTTCAAACAACCACCACTTAAGGCTGATAGGCCGGGGTGGTCCCACCCAGAGTATATAGACAACGTCCCCACCGATAAGTCACACCTCCTGTCGGCGCTTTTGCAACACTCTGAGGTGTAAGCGCCACTCTCGAATGACAGTGACATCGCTCAAAGATCACACTCACGATAAATGTCGATCCCAATGAAGGGTTCTTCAATCCCTCTCTCAAAAAAATCGTGAGTACAAACGTATAAATGCAATCACCCCGATAAGTGGTCTTGTCCTTCACGGCAGAATCGGAATGTGTGGTAAGCATATTTATCATATCCTCCGTAAGACCTCTAACTCCCCCTGTTGCTCTCACCTCTCTCTCTTCTCTCTCTTCTCTCTCTCTCTCTCCTCTCC